>NW_027640820.1:0-86370 GCF_949752795.1 Hyperoodon ampullatus | reverse complement strand
TATGTTTTTCCTTAATCAAAGTGTGTCTTTTAAATCTTTTCAAAGAATATTCTTTGGACTTACTAAATCACCTCAATTTTATACGTTTTCTGTTGTATTAAGTTCTGCTCATATCTTTATTTATATTTTTTCTATGTTCTCAGGGTTTGTTGTTTGGATCATCTGATGTCAATTAAAACACTTGGTTATTCATTTTAATAAATCTTTTTACTTAGAAAGATTTGAACTTTTGAAGATTCCAGCTTACTTGTAAGTTTCTAAGGGTCAGGTCCTCTCCATTGTTGCTGGCCTAAGGCTTAGTTCACCATATAGCAATGTATATATTGACATATTTTCCCCTCGACTTTCTGTGATTCCCTACATCTCACCTTTCTTTGCAGACAAGCCATTTGAAATACCCTTCACTTATTTCACAGCCAATAAGTCTTTGAAATAATGTGTATTTTTGAGAGAAATCTTCTTATATCATTAGGCAGAAAATCTGACCTGCCATAGTTTTCAAAACAGCATAATTTCACTCTTCTCAATGATTAATCTGTTGTATTACACAACCTTTGAGTATTTAGCTTTATCAATGACATGTACTTTACAAATGTTTTAGAGATCCTACCAGTCTTTGAAAACATCCTTGTTCCTTGTTCCAGTTCCAGTTTTATGTATATATTCTGCCTTGCACCTGATTATTCCAACATCTGATGGGTGGCCTTGGGAAACTAATTCTCATATTGATTGTTTTTGCTGATTGTCTCCCCTTGTAGCTGATTTCTTCATTATTGTGTAAATTTAGATCATGAGCTCATGTTTAGCTAAACAGCTGACATTGTAAAAGGCTTAAGTGTGAACGCTCGTAAGCTTCAGGAGAAAGTCGGCAAAGATTTTTTTTGTGTCCCTCCGATGAGTTGCCCGCAAGGACCCCATTTTTTAGAAGTGTTGGTCCAATACTCCCTCTAGAGGCAGGGGATTCAGACAGGGCTGCTTTGCAACCCCCGATCTGGGGCAGCGGCTGTGGTCGACCTGTGGTCAGGGCAGGAGCCTCTCCGCGTTGGTCCCAGTGACCCATCTGCCTGCGAACTTCGGTCACCTGGCAGGAAGGTACGATGCCCAGTCCTATGGTTAGCTGTGCAGCGAGGTGTACTGCGAGGACACGTTCCACACACACTTCAACAAAGAGGGCGGCCTGAGTGGAAATGTGAGTGTTTGGGAAGCTGTGCAGACAAAGAAGGCGCCCTTTGGCCTGGGCCAAATGCTTGTGACACTCCCCTGGTCCTGCCGGGCTCTGAGGGCCCTGCCCTGGGCCCCCTGCTCCCCTGCCCTTTGTTCAGTCACAGCAGAGATGGCCACACCCACTCCCTCAGTGAGGGCAGTGTTCCAACCTCCTTCAGCCCCACCCCCTCTCCGCAGGTTACCATGGACTACCGATGCTGCATTCTGAGGCCAGGGCGTTCCAAGAATGCCAAGGGCAGACATGATGACCTTCAATGATTTCCTCTTGTGTCAGTTTTGGTCAACTTTAGGAGCTAGGAAATGGTCCCCTTTACAGAAATGTTCAAATTTACTGGCATTTCATATATTCTCTGCTATAACATTGTCCTGATTCTTTCTGTATATTCTTTACATATGTTTATGTTTTCCTTAATCAAAGTGTGTCTTTTAAATCTTTTCAAAGAATATTCTTTGGACTTACTAAATCACCTCAATTTTATACGTTTTCTGTTGTATTAAGTTCTGCTCATATCTTTATTTATATTTTTTCTATGTTCTCAGGGTTTGTTGTTTGGATCATCTGATGTCAATTAAAACACTTGGTTATTCATTTTAATAAATCTTTTTACTTATAAAGATTTGAACTTTTGAAGATTCCAGCTTCCTTGTAAGTTTCTAAGGGTCAGGTCCTCTCCATTGTTGCTGGCCTAAGGCTTAGTTCACCATATAGCAATGTATATATTGACATATTTTCCCCTCGACTTTCTGTGATTCCCTACATCTCACCTTTCTTTGCAGACAAGCCATTTGAAATACCCTTCACTTATTTCACAGCCAATAAGTCTTTGAAATAATGTGTATTTTTGAGAGAAATCTTCTTATATCATTAGGCAGAAAATCTGACCTGCCATAGTTTTCAAAACAGCATAATTTCACTCTTCTCAATGATTAATCTGTTGTATTACACAACCTTTGAGTATTTAGCTTTATCAATGACATGTACTTTACAAATGTTTTAGAGATCCTACCAGTCTTTGAAAACATCCTTGTTCCTTGTTCCAGTTCCAGTTTTATGTATATATTCTGCCTTGCACCTGATTATTCCAACATCTGATGGGTGGCCTTGGGAAACTAATTCTCATATTGATTGTTTTTGCTGATTGTCTCCCCTTGTAGCTGATTTCTTCATTATTGTGTAAATTTAGATCATGAGCTCATGTTTAGCTAAACAGCTGACATTGTAAAAGGCTTAAGTGTGAACGCTCGTAAGCTTCAGGAGAAAGTCGGCAAAGATTTTTTTGTGTCCCTCCGATGAGTTGCCCGCAAGGACCCCATTTTTTAGAAGTGTTGGTCCAATACTCCCTCTAGAGGCAGGGGATTCAGACAGGGCTGCTTTGCAACCCCCGATCTGGGGCAGCGGCTGTGGTCGACCTGTGGTCAGGGCAGGAGCCTCTCCGCGTTGGTCCCAGTGACCCATCTGCCTGCGAACTTCGGTCACCTGGCAGGAAGGTACGATGCCCAGTCCTATGGTTAGCTGTGCAGCGAGGTGTACTGCGAGGACACGTTCCACACACACTTCAACAAAGAGGGCGGCCTGAGTGGAAATGTGAGTGTTTGGGAAGCTGTGCAGACAAAGAAGGCGCCCTTTGGCCTGGGCCAAATGCTTGTGACACTCCCCTGGTCCTGCCGGGCTCTGAGGGCCCTGCCCTGGGCCCCCTGCTCCCCTGCCCTTTGTTCAGTCACAGCAGAGATGGCCACACCCACTCCCTCAGTGAGGGCAGTGTTCCAACCTCCTTCAGCCCCACCCCCTCTCCGCAGGTTACCATGGACTACCGATGCTGCATTCTGAGGCCAGGGCGTTCCAAGAATGCCAAGGGCAGACATGATGACCTTCAATGATTTCCTCTTGTGTCAGTTTTGGTCAACTTTAGGAGCTAGGAAATGGTCCCCTTTACAGAAATGTTCAAATTTACTGGCATTTCATATATTCTCTGCTATAACATTGTCCTGATTCTTTCTGTATATTCTTTACATATGTTTATGTTTTCCTTAATCAAAGTGTGTCTTTTAAATCTTTTCAAAGAATATTCTTTGGACTTACTAAATCACCTCAATTTTATACGTTTTCTGTTGTATTAAGTTCTGCTCATATCTTTATTTATATTTTTTCTATGTTCTCAGGGTTTGTTGTTTGGATCATCTGATGTCAATTAAAACACTTGGTTATTCATTTTAATAAATCTTTTTACTTATAAAGATTTGAACTTTTGAAGATTCCAGCTTACTTGTAAGTTTCTAAGGGTCAGGTCCTCTCCATTGTTGCTGGCCTAAGGCTTAGTTCACCATATAGCAATGTATATATTGACATATTTTCCCCTCGACTTTCTGTGATTCCCTACATCTCACCTTTCTTTGCAGACAAGCCATTTGAAATACCCTTCACTTATTTCACAGCCAATAAGTCTTTGAAATAATGTGTATTTTTGAGAGAAATCTTCTTATATCATTAGGCAGAAAATCTGACCTGCCATAGTTTTCAAAACAGCATAATTTCACTCTTCTCAATGATTAATCTGTTGTATTCCACAACCTTTGAGTATTTAGCTTTATCAATGACATGTACTTTACAAATGTTTTAGAGATCCTACCAGTCTTTGAAAACATCCTTGTTCCTTGTTCCAGTTCCAGTTTTATGTATATATTCTGCCTTGCACCTGATTATTCCAACATCTGATGGGTGGCCTTGGGAAACTAATTCTCATATTGATTGTTTTTGCTGATTGTCTCCCCTTGTAGCTGATTTCTTCATTATTGTGTAAATTTAGATCATGAGCTCATGTTTAGCTAAACAGCTGACATTGTAAAAGGCTTAAGTGTGAACGCTCGTAAGCTTCAGGAGAAAGTCGGCAAAGATTTTTTTGTGTCCCTCCGATGAGTTGCCCGCAAGGACCCCATTTTTTAGAAGTGTTGGTCCAATACTCCCTCTAGAGGCAGGGGATTCAGACAGGGCTGCTTTGCAACCCCCGATCTGGGGCAGCGGCTGTGGTCGACCTGTGGTCAGGGCAGGAGCCTCTCCGCGTTGGTCCCAGTGACCCATCTGCCTGCGAACTTCGGTCACCTGGCAGGAAGGTACGATGCCCAGTCCTATGGTTAGCTGTGCAGCGAGGTGTACTGCGAGGACACGTTCCACACACACTTCAACAAAGAGGGCGGCCTGAGTGGAAATGTGAGTGTTTGGGAAGCTGTGCAGACAAAGAAGGCGCCCTTTGGCCTGGGCCAAATGCTTGTGACACTCCCCTGGTCCTGCCGGGCTCTGAGGGCCCTGCCCTGGGCCCCCTGCTCCCCTGCCCTTTGTTCAGTCACAGCAGAGATGGCCACACCCACTCCCTCAGTGAGGGCAGTGTTCCAACCTCCTTCAGCCCCACCCCCTCTCCGCAGGTTACCATGGACTACCGATGCTGCATTCTGAGGCCAGGGCGTTCCAAGAATGCCAAGGGCAGACATGATGACCTTCAATGATTTCCTCTTGTGTCAGTTTTGGTCAACTTTAGGAGCTAGGAAATGGTCCCCTTTACAGAAATGTTCAAATTTACTGGCATTTCATATATTCTCTGCTATAACATTGTCCTGATTCTTTCTGTATATTCTTTACATATGTTTATGTTTTCCTTAATCAAAGTGTGTCTTTTAAATCTTTTCAAAGAATATTCTTTGGACTTACTAAATCACCTCAATTTTATACGTTTTCTGTTGTATTAAGTTCTGCTCATATCTTTATTTATATTTTTTCTATGTTCTCAGGGTTTGTTGTTTGGATCATCTGATGTCAATTAAAACACTTGGTTATTCATTTTAATAAATCTTTTTACTTATAAAGATTTGAACTTTTGAAGATTCCAGCTTACTTGTAAGTTTCTAAGGGTCAGGTCCTCTCCATTGTTGCTGGCCTAAGGCTTAGTTCACCATATAGCAATGTATATATTGACATATTTTCCCCTCGACTTTCTGTGATTCCCTACATCTCACCTTTCTTTGCAGACAAGCCATTTGAAATACCCTTCACTTATTTCACAGCCAATAAGTCTTTGAAATAATGTGTATTTTTGAGAGAAATCTTCTTATATCATTAGGCAGAAAATCTGACCTGCCATAGTTTTCAAAACAGCATAATTTCACTCTTCTCAATGATTAATCTGTTGTATTACACAACCTTTGAGTATTTAGCTTTATCAATGACATGTACTTTACAAATGTTTTAGAGATCCTACCAGTCTTTGAAAACATCCTTGTTCCTTGTTCCAGTTCCAGTTTTATGTATATATTCTGCCTTGCACCTGATTATTCCAACATCTGATGGGTGGCCTTGGGAAACTAATTCTCATATTGATTGTTTTTGCTGATTGTCTCCCCTTGTAGCTGATTTCTTCATTATTGTGTAAATTTAGATCATGAGCTCATGTTTAGCTAAACAGCTGACATTGTAAAAGGCTTAAGTGTGAACGCTCGTAAGCTTCAGGAGAAAGTCGGCAAAGATTTTTTTGTGTCCCTCCGATGAGTTGCCCGCAAGGACCCCATTTTTTAGAAGTGTTGGTCCAATACTCCCTCTAGAGGCAGGGGATTCAGACAGGGCTGCTTTGCAACCCCCGATCTGGGGCAGCGGCTGTGGTCGACCTGTGGTCAGGGCAGGAGCCTCTCCGCGTTGGTCCCAGTGACCCATCTGCCTGCGAACTTCGGTCACCTGGCAGGAAGGTACGATGCCCAGTCCTATGGTTAGCTGTGCAGCGAGGTGTACTGCGAGGACACGTTCCACACACACTTCAACAAAGAGGGCGGCCTGAGTGGAAATGTGAGTGTTTGGGAAGCTGTGCAGACAAAGAAGGCGCCCTTTGGCCTGGGCCAAATGCTTGTGACACTCCCCTGGTCCTGCCGGGCTCTGAGGGCCCTGCCCTGGGCCCCCTGCTCCCCTGCCCTTTGTTCAGTCACAGCAGAGATGGCCACACCCACTCCCTCAGTGAGGGCAGTGTTCCAACCTCCTTCAGCCCCACCCCCTCTCCGCAGGTTACCATGGACTACCGATGCTGCATTCTGAGGCCAGGGCGTTCCAAGAATGCCAAGGGCAGACATGATGACCTTCAATGATTTCCTCTTGTGTCAGTTTTGGTCAACTTTAGGAGCTAGGAAATGGTCCCCTTTACAGAAATGTTCAAATTTGCTGGCATTTCATATATTCTCTGCTATAACATTGTCCTGATTCTTTCTGTATATTCTTTACATATGTTTATGTTTTCCTTAATCAAAGTGTGTCTTTTAAATCTTTTCAAAGAATATTCTTTGGACTTACTAAATCACCTCAATTTTATACGTTTTCTGTTGTATTAAGTTCTGCTCATATCTTTATTTATATTTTTTCTATGTTCTCAGGGTTTGTTGTTTGGATCATCTGATGTCAATTAAAACACTTGGTTATTCATTTTAATAAATCTTTTTACTTATAAAGATTTGAACTTTTGAAGATTCCAGCTTACTTGTAAGTTTCTAAGGGTCAGGTCCTCTCCATTGTTGCTGGCCTAAGGCTTAGTTCACCATATAGCAATGTATATATTGACATATTTTCCCCTCGACTTTCTGTGATTCCCTACATCTCACCTTTCTTTGCAGACAAGCCATTTGAAATACCCTTCACTTATTTCACAGCCAATAAGTCTTTGAAATAATGTGTATTTTTGAGAGAAATCTTCTTATATCATTAGGCAGAAAATCTGACCTGCCATAGTTTTCAAAACAGCATAATTTCACTCTTCTCAATGATTAATCTGTTGTATTCCACAACCTTTGAGTATTTAGCTTTATCAATGACATGTACTTTACAAATGTTTTAGAGATCCTACCAGTCTTTGAAAACATCCTTGTTCCTTGTTCCAGTTCCAGTTTTATGTATATATTCTGCCTTGCACCTGATTATTCCAACATCTGATGGGTGGCCTTGGGAAACTAATTCTCATATTGATTGTTTTTGCTGATTGTCTCCCCTTGTAGCTGATTTCTTCATTATTGTGTAAATTTAGATCATGAGCTCATGTTTAGCTAAACAGCTGACATTGTAAAAGGCTTAAGTGTGAACGCTCGTAAGCTTCAGGAGAAAGTCGGCAAAGATTTTTTTGTGTCCCTCCGATGAGTTGCCCGCAAGGACCCCATTTTTTAGAAGTGTTGGTCCAATACTCCCTCTAGAGGCAGGGGATTCAGACAGGGCTGCTTTGCAACCCCCGATCTGGGGCAGCGGCTGTGGTCGACCTGTGGTCAGGGCAGGAGCCTCTCCGCGTTGGTCCCAGTGACCCATCTGCCTGCGAACTTCGGTCACCTGGCAGGAAGGTACGATGCCCAGTCCTATGGTTAGCTGTGCAGCGAGGTGTACTGCGAGGACACGTTCCACACACACTTCAACAAAGAGGGCGGCCTGAGTGGAAATGTGAGTGTTTGGGAAGCTGTGCAGACAAAGAAGGCGCCCTTTGGCCTGGGCCAAATGCTTGTGACACTCCCCTGGTCCTGCCGGGCTCTGAGGGCCCTGCCCTGGGCCCCCTGCTCCCCTGCCCTTTGTTCAGTCACAGCAGAGATGGCCACACCCACTCCCTCAGTGAGGGCAGTGTTCCAACCTCCTTCAGCCCCACCCCCTCTCCGCAGGTTACCATGGACTACCGATGCTGCATTCTGAGGCCAGGGCGTTCCAAGAATGCCAAGGGCAGACATGATGACCTTCAATGATTTCCTCTTGTGTCAGTTTTGGTCAACTTTAGGAGCTAGGAAATGGTCCCCTTTACAGAAATGTTCAAATTTACTGGCATTTCATATATTCTCTGCTATAACATTGTCCTGATTCTTTCTGTATATTCTTTACATATGTTTATGTTTTCCTTAATCAAAGTGTGTCTTTTAAATCTTTTCAAAGAATATTCTTTGGACTTACTAAATCACCTCAATTTTATACGTTTTCTGTTGTATTAAGTTCTGCTCATATCTTTATTTATATTTTTTCTATGTTCTCAGGGTTTGTTGTTTGGATCATCTGATGTCAATTAAAACACTTGGTTATTCATTTTAATAAATCTTTTTACTTATAAAGATTTGAACTTTTGAAGATTCCAGCTTACTTGTAAGTTTCTAAGGGTCAGGTCCTCTCCATTGTTGCTGGCCTAAGGCTTAGTTCACCATATAGCAATGTATATATTGACATATTTTCCCCTCGACTTTCTGTGATTCCCTACATCTCACCTTTCTTTGCAGACAAGCCATTTGAAATACCCTTCACTTATTTCACAGCCAATAAGTCTTTGAAATAATGTGTATTTTTGAGAGAAATCTTCTTATATCATTAGGCAGAAAATCTGACCTGCCATAGTTTTCAAAACAGCATAATTTCACTCTTCTCAATGATTAATCTGTTGTATTCCACAACCTTTGAGTATTTAGCTTTATCAATGACATGTACTTTACAAATGTTTTAGAGATCCTACCAGTCTTTGAAAACATCCTTGTTCCTTGTTCCAGTTCCAGTTTTATGTATATATTCTGCCTTGCACCTGATTATTCCAACATCTGATGGGTGGCCTTGGGAAACTAATTCTCATATTGATTGTTTTTGCTGATTGTCTCCCCTTGTAGCTGATTTCTTCATTATTGTGTAAATTTAGATCATGAGCTCATGTTTAGCTAAACAGCTGACATTGTAAAAGGCTTAAGTGTGAACGCTCGTAAGCTTCAGGAGAAAGTCGGCAAAGATTTTTTTGTGTCCCTCCGATGAGTTGCCCGCAAGGACCCCATTTTTTAGAAGTGTTGGTCCAATACTCCCTCTAGAGTCAGGGGATTCAGACAGGGCTGCTTTGCAACCCCCGATCTGGGGCAGCGGCTGTGGTCGACCTGTGGTCAGGGCAGGAGCCTCTCCGCGTTGGTCCCAGTGACCCATCTGCCTGCGAACTTCGGTCACCTGGCAGGAAGGTACGATGCCCAGTCCTATGGTTAGCTGTGCAGCGAGGTGTACTGCGAGGACACGTTCCACACACACTTCAACAAAGAGGGCGGCCTGAGTGGAAATGTGAGTGTTTGGGAAGCTGTGCAGACAAAGAAGGCGCCCTTTGGCCTGGGCCAAATGCTTGTGACACTCCCCTGGTCCTGCCGGGCTCTGAGGGCCCTGCCCTGGGCCCCCTGCTCCCCTGCCCTTTGTTCAGTCACAGCAGAGATGGCCACACCCACTCCCTCAGTGAGGGCAGTGTTCCAACCTCCTTCAGCCCCACCCCCTCTCCGCAGGTTACCATGGACTACCGATGCTGCATTCTGAGGCCAGGGCGTTCCAAGAATGCCAAGGGCAGACATGATGACCTTCAATGATTTCCTCTTGTGTCAGTTTTGGTCAACTTTAGGAGCTAGGAAATGGTCCCCTTTACAGAAATGTTCAAATTTACTGGCATTTCATATATTCTCTGCTATAACATTGTCCTGATTCTTTCTGTATATTCTTTACATATGTTTATGTTTTCCTTAATCAAAGTGTGTCTTTTAAATCTTTTCAAAGAATATTCTTTGGACTTACTAAATCACCTCAATTTTATACGTTTTCTGTTGTATTCAGTTCTGCTCATATCTTTATTTATATTTTTTCTATGTTCTCAGGGTTTGTTGTTTGGATCATCTGATGTCAATTAAAACACTTGGTTATTCATTTTAATAAATCTTTTTACTTATAAAGATTTGAACTTTTGAAGATTCCAGCTTACTTGTAAGTTTCTAAGGGTCAGGTCCTCTCCATTGTTGCTGGCCTAAGGCTTAGTTCACCATATAGCAATGTATATATTGACATATTTTCCCCTCGACTTTCTGTGATTCCCTACATCTCACCTTTCTTTGCAGACAAGCCATTTGAAATACCCTTCACTTATTTCACAGCCAATAAGTCTTTGAAATAATGTGTATTTTTGAGAGAAATCTTCTTATATCATTAGGCAGAAAATCTGACCTGCCATAGTTTTCAAAACAGCATAATTTCACTCTTCTCAATGATTAATCTGTTGTATTCCACAACCTTTGAGTATTTAGCTTTATCAATGACATGTACTTTACAAATGTTTTAGAGATCCTACCAGTCTTTGAAAACATCCTTGTTCCTTGTTCCAGTTCCAGTTTTATGTATATATTCTGCCTTGCACCTGATTATTCCAACATCTGATGGGTGGCCTTGGGAAACTAATTCTCATATTGATTGTTTTTGCTGATTGTCTCCCCTTGTAGCTGATTTCTTCATTATTGTGTAAATTTAGATCATGAGCTCATGTTTAGCTAAACAGCTGACATTGTAAAAGGCTTAAGTGTGAACGCTCGTAAGCTTCAGGAGAAAGTCGGCAAAGATTTTTTTGTGTCCCTCCGATGAGTTGCCCGCAAGGACCCCATTTTTTAGAAGTGTTGGTCCAATACTCCCTCTAGAGGCAGGGGATTCAGACAGGGCTGCTTTGCAACCCCCGATCTGGGGCAGCGGCTGTGGTCGACCTGTGGTCAGGGCAGGAGCCTCTCCGCGTTGGTCCCAGTGACCCATCTGCCTGCGAACTTCGGTCACCTGGCAGGAAGGTACGATGCCCAGTCCTATGGTTAGCTGTGCAGCGAGGTGTACTGCGAGGACACGTTCCACACACACTTCAACAAAGAGGGCGGCCTGAGTGGAAATGTGAGTGTTTGGGAAGCTGTGCAGACAAAGAAGGCGCCCTTTGGCCTGGGCCAAATGCTTGTGACACTCCCCTGGTCCTGCCGGGCTCTGAGGGCCCTGCCCTGGGCCCCCTGCTCCCCTGCCCTTTGTTCAGTCACAGCAGAGATGGCCACACCCACTCCCTCAGTGAGGGCAGTGTTCCAACCTCCTTCAGCCCCACCCCCTCTCCGCAGGTTACCATGGACTACCGATGCTGCATTCTGAGGCCAGGGCGTTCCAAGAATGCCAAGGGCAGACATGATGACCTTCAATGATTTCCTCTTGTGTCAGTTTTGGTCAACTTTAGGAGCTAGGAAATGGTCCCCTTTACAGAAATGTTCAAATTTGCTGGCATTTCATATATTCTCTGCTATAACATTGTCCTGATTCTTTCTGTATATTCTTTACATATGTTTATGTTTTCCTTAATCAAAGTGTGTCTTTTAAATCTTTTCAAAGAATATTCTTTGGACTTACTAAATCACCTCAATTTTATACGTTTTCTGTTGTATTAAGTTCTGCTCATATCTTTATTTATATTTTTTCTATGTTCTCAGGGTTTGTTGTTTGGATCATCTGATGTCAATTAAAACACTTGGTTATTCATTTTAATAAATCTTTTTACTTATAAAGATTTGAACTTTTGAAGATTCCAGCTTACTTGTAAGTTTCTAAGGGTCAGGTCCTCTCCATTGTTGCTGGCCTAAGGCTTAGTTCACCATATAGCAATGTATATATTGACATATTTTCCCCTCGACTTTCTGTGATTCCCTACATCTCACCTTTCTTTGCAGACAAGCCATTTGAAATACCCTTCACTTATTTCACAGCCAATAAGTCTTTGAAATAATGTGTATTTTTGAGAGAAATCTTCTTATATCATTAGGCAGAAAATCTGACCTGCCATAGTTTTCAAAACAGCATAATTTCACTCTTCTCAATGATTAATCTGTTGTATTCCACAACCTTTGAGTATTTAGCTTTATCAATGACATGTACTTTACAAATGTTTTAGAGATCCTACCAGTCTTTGAAAACATCCTTGTTCCTTGTTCCAGTTCCAGTTTTATGTATATATTCTGCCTTGCACCTGATTATTCCAACATCTGATGGGTGGCCTTGGGAAACTAATTCTCATATTGATTGTTTTTGCTGATTGTCTCCCCTTGTAGCTGATTTCTTCATTATTGTGTAAATTTAGATCATGAGCTCATGTTTAGCTAAACAGCTGACATTGTAAAAGGCTTAAGTGTGAACGCTCGTAAGCTTCAGGAGAAAGTCGGCAAAGATTTTTTTGTGTCCCTCCGATGAGTTGCCCGCAAGGACCCCATTTTTTAGAAGTGTTGGTCCAATACTCCCTCTAGAGGCAGGGGATTCAGACAGGGCTGCTTTGCAACCCCCGATCTGGGGCAGCGGCTGTGGTCGACCTGTGGTCAGGGCAGGAGCCTCTCCGCGTTGGTCCCAGTGACCCATCTGCCTGCGAACTTCGGTCACCTGGCAGGAAGGTACGATGCCCAGTCCTATGGTTAGCTGTGCAGCGAGGTGTACTGCGAGGACACGTTCCACACACACTTCAACAAAGAGGGCGGCCTGAGTGGAAATGTGAGTGTTTGGGAAGCTGTGCAGACAAAGAAGGCGCCCTTTGGCCTGGGCCAAATGCTTGTGACACTCCCCTGGTCCTACCGGGCTCTGAGGGCCCTGCCCTGGGCCCCCTGCTCCCCTGCCCTTTGTTCAGTCACAGCAGAGATGGCCACACCCACTCCCTCAGTGAGGGCAGTGTTCCAAACTCCTTCAGCCCCACCCCCTCTCCGCAGGTTACCATGGACTACCGATGCTGCATTCTGAGGCCAGGGCGTTCCAAGAATGCCAAGGGCAGACATGATGACCTTCAATGATTTCCTCTTGTGTCAGTTTTAGTCAACTTTAGGAGCTAGGAAATGGTCCCCTTTACAGAAATGTTCAAATTTACTGGCATTTCATATATTCTCTGCTATAACATTGTCCTGATTCTTTCTGTATATTCTTTACATATGTTTATGTTTTCCTTAATCAAAGTGTGTCTTTTAAATCTTTTCAAAGAATATTCTTTGGACTTACTAAATCACCTCAATTTTATACGTTTTCTGTTGTATTCAGTTCTGCTCATATCTTTATTTATATTTTTTCTATGTTCTCAGGGTTTGTTGTTTGGATCATCTGATGTCAATTAAAACACTTGGTTATTCATTTTAATAAATCTTTTTACTTATAAAGATTTGAACTTTTGAAGATTCCAGCTTACTTGTAAGTTTCTAAGGGTCAGGTCCTCTCCATTGTTGCTGGCCTAAGGCTTAGTTCACCATATAGCAATGTATATATTGACATATTTTCCCCTCGACTTTCTGTGATTCCCTACATCTCACCTTTCTTTGCAGACAAGCCATTTGAAATACCCTTCACTTTTTTCACAGCCAATAAGTCTTTGAAATAATGTGTATTTTTGAGAGAAATCTTCTTATATCATTAGGCAGAAAATCTGACCTGCCATAGTTTTCAAAACAGCATAATTTCACTCTTCTCAATGATTAATCTGTTGTATTCCACAACCTTTGAGTATTTAGCTTTATCAATGACATGTACTTTACAAATGTTTTAGAGATCCTACCAGTCTTTGAAAACATCCTTGTTCCTTGTTCCAGTTCCAGTTTTATGTATATATTCTGCCTTGCACCTGATTATTCCAACATCTGATGGGTGGCCTTGGGAAACTAATTCTCATATTGATTGTTTTTGCTGATTGTCTCCCCTTGTAGCTGATTTCTTCATTATTGTGTAAATTTAGATCATGATCTCATGTTTAGCTAAACAGCTGACATTGTAAAAGGCTTAAGTGTGAACGCTCGTAAGCTTCAGGAGAAAGTC
The DNA here is from genome assembly GCF_949752795.1 of Hyperoodon ampullatus. NCBI lineage: Eukaryota > Metazoa > Chordata > Mammalia > Artiodactyla > Ziphiidae > Hyperoodon > Hyperoodon ampullatus. Next base: position 72,542 of record NW_027640820.1, on the reverse strand, counting down.
GGCAAAGATTTTTTTGTGTCCCTCCGATGAGTTGCCCGCAAGGACCCCATTTTTTAGAAGTGTTGGTCCAATACTCCCTCTAGAGGCAGGGGATTCAGACAGGGCTGCTTTGCAACCCCCGATCTGGGGCAGCGGCTGTGGTCGACCTGTGGTCAGGGCAGGAGCCTCTCCGCGTTGGTCCCAGTGACCCATCTGCCTGCGAACTTCGGTCACCTGGCAGGAAGGTACGATGCCCAGTCCTATGGTTAGCTGTGCAGCGAGGTGTACTGCGAGGACACGTTCCACACACACTTCAACAAAGAGGGCGGCCTGAGTGGAAATGTGAGTGTTTGGGAAGCTGTGCAGACAAAGAAGGCGCCCTTTGGCCTGGGCCAAATGCTTGTGACACTCCCCTGGTCCTGCCGGGCTCTGAGGGCCCTGCCCTGGGCCCCCTGCTCCCCTGCCCTTTGTTCAGTCACAGCAGAGATGGCCACACCCACTCCCTCAGTGAGGGCAGTGTTCCAACCTCCTTCAGCCCCACCCCCTCTCCGCAGGTTACCATGGACTACCGATGCTGCATTCTGAGGCCAGGGCGTTCCAAGAATGCCAAGGGCAGACATGATGACCTTCAATGATTTCCTCTTGTGTCAGTTTTGGTCAACTTTAGGAGCTAGGAAATGGTCCCCTTTACAGAAATGTTCAAATTTACTGGCATTTCATATATTCTCTGCTATAACATTGTCCTGATTCTTTCTGTATATTCTTTACATATGTTTATGTTTTCCTTAATCAAAGTGTGTCTTTTAAATCTTTTCAAAGAATATTCTTTGGACTTACTAAATCACCTCAATTTTATACGTTTTCTGTTGTATTCAGTTCTGCTCATATCTTTATTTATATTTTTTCTATGTTCTCAGGGTTTGTTGTTTGGATCATCTGATGTCAATTAAAACACTTGGTTATTCATTTTAATAAATCTTTTTACTTATAAAGATTTGAACTTTTGAAGATTCCAGCTTACTTGTAAGTTTCTAAGGGTCAGGTCCTCTCCATTGTTGCTGGCCTAAGGCTTAGTTCACCATATAGCAATGTATATATTGACATATTTTCCCCTCGACTTTCTGTGATTCCCTACATCTCACCTTTCTTTGCAGACAAGCCATTTGAAATACCCTTCACTTATTTCACAGCCAATAAGTCTTTGAAATAATGTGTATTTTTGAGAGAAATCTTCTTATATCATTAGGCAGAAAATCTGACCTGCCATAGTTTTCAAAACAGCATAATTTCACTCTTCTCAATGATTAATCTGTTGTATTACACAACCTTTGAGTATTTAGCTTTATCAATGACATGTACTTTACAAATGTTTTAGAGATCCTACCAGTCTTTGAAAACATCCTTGTTCCTTGTTCCAGTTCCAGTTTTATGTATATATTCTGCCTTGCACCTGATTATTCCAACATCTGATGGGTGGCCTTGGGAAACTAATTCTCATATTGATTGTTTTTGCTGATTGTCTCCCCTTGTAGCTGATTTCTTCATTATTGTGTAAATTTAGATCATGAGCTCATGTTTAGCTAAACAGCTGACATTGTAAAAGGCTTAAGTGTGAACGCTCGTAAGCTTCAGGAGAAAGTCGGCAAAGATTTTTTTGTGTCCCTCCGATGAGTTGCCCGCAAGGACCCCATTTTTTAGAAGTGTTGGTCCAATACTCCCTCTAGAGGCAGGGGATTCAGACAGGGCTGCTTTGCAACCCCCGATCTGGGGCAGCGGCTGTGGTCGACCTGTGGTCAGGGCAGGAGCCTCTCCGCGTTGGTCCCAGTGACCCATCTGCCTGCGAACTTCGGTCACCTGGCAGGAAGGTACGATGCCCAGTCCTATGGTTAGCTGTGCAGCGAGGTGTACTGCGAGGACACGTTCCACACACACTTCAACAAAGAGGGCGGCCTGAGTGGAAATGTGAGTGTTTGGGAAGCTGTGCAGACAAAGAAGGCGCCCTTTGGCCTGGGCCAAATGCTTGTGACACTCCCCTGGTCCTGCCGGGCTCTGAGGGCCCTGCCCTGGGCCCCCTGCTCCCCTGCCCTTTGTTCAGTCACAGCAGAGATGGCCACACCCACTCCCTCAGTGAGGGCAGTGTTCCAACCTCCTTCAGCCCCACCCCCTCTCCGCAGGTTACCATGGACTACCGATGCTGCATTCTGAGGCCAGGGCGTTCCAAGAATGCCAAGGGCAGACATGATGACCTTCAATGATTTCCTCTTGTGTCAGTTTTGGTCAACTTTAGGAGCTAGGAAATGGTCCCCTTTACAGAAATGTTCAAATTTACTGGCATTTCATATATTCTCTGCTATAACATTGTCCTGATTCTTTCTGTATATTCTTTACATATGTTTATGTTTTCCTTAATCAAAGTGTGTCTTTTAAATCTTTTCAAAGAATATTCTTTGGACTTACTAAATCACCTCAATTTTATACGTTTTCTGTTGTATTAAGTTCTGCTCATATCTTTATTTATATTTTTTCTATGTTCTCAGGGTTTGTTGTTTGGATCATCTGATGTCAATTAAAACACTTGGTTATTCATTTTAATAAATCTTTTTACTTAGAAAGATTTGAACTTTTGAAGATTCCAGCTTACTTGTAAGTTTCTAAGGGTCAGGTCCTCTCCATTGTTGCTGGCCTAAGGCTTAGTTCACCATATAGCAATGTATATATTGACATATTTTCCCCTCGACTTTCTGTGATTCCCTACATCTCACCTTTCTTTGCAGACAAGCCATTTGAAATACCCTTCACTTATTTCACAGCCAATAAGTCTTTGAAATAATGTGTATTTTTGAGAGAAATCTTCTTATATCATTAGGCAGAAAATCTGACCTGCCATAGTTTTCAAAACAGCATAATTTCACTCTTCTCAATGATTAATCTGTTGTATTCCACAACCTTTGAGTATTTAGCTTTATCAATGACATGTACTTTACAAATGTTTTAGAGATCCTACCAGTCTTTGAAAACATCCTTGTTCCTTGTTCCAGTTCCAGTTTTATGTATATATTCTGCCTTGCACCTGATTATTCCAACATCTGATGGGTGGCCTTGGGAAACTAATTCTCATATTGATTGTTTTTGCTGATTGTCTCCCCTTGTAGCTGATTTCTTCATTATTGTGTAAATTTAGATCATGAGCTCATGTTTAGCTAAACAGCTGACATTGTAAAAGGCTTAAGTGTGAACGCTCGTAAGCTTCAGGAGAAAGTCGGCAAAGATTTTTTTGTGTCCCTCCGATGAGTTGCCCGCAAGGACCCCATTTTTTAGAAGTGTTGGTCCAATACTCCCTCTAGAGGCAGGGGATTCAGACAGGGCTGCTTTGCAACCCCCGATCTGGGGCAGCGGCTGTGGTCGACCTGTGGTCAGGGCAGGAGCCTCTCCGCGTTGGTCCCAGTGACCCATCTGCCTGCGAACTTCGGTCACCTGGCAGGAAGGTACGATGCCCAGTCCTATGGTTAGCTGTGCAGCGAGGTGTACTGCGAGGACACGTTCCACACACACTTCAACAAAGAGGGCGGCCTGAGTGGAAATGTGAGTGTTTGGGAAGCTGTGCAGACAAAGAAGGCGCCCTTTGGCCTGGGCCAAATGCTTGTGACACTCCCCTGGTCCTGCCGGGCTCTGAGGGCCCTGCCCTGGGCCCCCTGCTCCCCTGCCCTTTGTTCAGTCACAGCAGAGATGGCCACACCCACTCCCTCAGTGAGGGCAGTGTTCCAACCTCCTTCAGCCCCACCCCCTCTCCGCAGGTTACCATGGACTACCGATGCTGCATTCTGAGGCCAGGGCGTTCCAAGAATGCCAAGGGCAGACATGATGACCTTCAATGATTTCCTCTTGTGTCAGTTTTGGTCAACTTTAGGAGCTAGGAAATGGTCCCCTTTACAGAAATGTTCAAATTTACTGGCATTTCATATATTCTCTGCTATAACATTGTCCTGATTCTTTCTGTATATTCTTTACATATGTTTATGTTTTCCTTAATCAAAGTGTGTCTTTTAAATCTTTTCAAAGAATATTCTTTGGACTTACTAAATCACCTCAATTTTATACGTTTTCTGTTGTATTAAGTTCTGCTCATATCTTTATTTATATTTTTTCTATGTTCTCAGGGTTTGTTGTTTGGATCATCTGATGTCAATTAAAACACTTGGTTATTCATTTTAATAAATCTTTTTACTTAGAAAGATTTGAACTTTTGAAGATTCCAGCTTACTTGTAAGTTTCTAAGGGTCAGGTCCTCTCCATTGTTGCTGGCCTAAGGCTTAGTTCACCATATAGCAATGTATATATTGACATATTTTCCCCTCGACTTTCTGTGATTCCCTACATCTCACCTTTCTTTGCAGACAAGCCATTTGAAATACCCTTCACTTATTTCACAGCCAATAAGTCTTTGAAATAATGTGTATTTTTGAGAGAAATCTTCTTATATCATTAGGCAGAAAATCTGACCTGCCATAGTTTTCAAAACAGCATAATTTCACTCTTCTCAATGATTAATCTGTTGTATTACACAACCTTTGAGTATTTAGCTTTATCAATGACATGTACTTTACAAATGTTTTAGAGATCCTACCAGTCTTTGAAAACATCCTTGTTCCTTGTTCCAGTTCCAGTTTTATGTATATATTCTGCCTTGCACCTGATTATTCCAACATCTGATGGGTGGCCTTGGGAAACTAATTCTCATATTGATTGTTTTTGCTGATTGTCTCCCCTTGTAGCTGATTTCTTCATTATTGTGTAAATTTAGATCATGAGCTCATGTTTAGCTAAACAGCTGACATTGTAAAAGGCTTAAGTGTGAACGCTCGTAAGCTTCAGGAGAAAGTCGGCAAAGATTTTTTTGTGTCCCTCCGATGAGTTGCCCGCAAGGACCCCATTTTTTAGAAGTGTTGGTCCAATACTCCCTCTAGAGGCAGGGGATTCAGACAGGGCTGCTTTGCAACCCCCGATCTGGGGCAGCGGCTGTGGTCGACCTGTGGTCAGGGCAGGAGCCTCTCCGCGTTGGTCCCAGTGACCCATCTGCCTGCGAACTTCGGTCACCTGGCAGGAAGGTACGATGCCCAGTCCTATGGTTAGCTGTGCAGCGAGGTGTACTGCGAGGACACGTTCCACACACACTTCAACAAAGAGGGCGGCCTGAGTGGAAATGTGAGTGTTTGGGAAGCTGTGCAGACAAAGAAGGCGCCCTTTGGCCTGGGCCAAATGCTTGTGACACTCCCCTGGTCCTGCCGGGCTCTGAGGGCCCTGCCCTGGGCCCCCTGCTCCCCTGCCCTTTGTTCAGTCACAGCAGAGATGGCCACACCCACTCCCTCAGTGAGGGCAGTGTTCCAACCTCCTTCAGCCCCACCCCCTCTCCGCAGGTTACCATGGACTACCGATGCTGCATTCTGAGGCCAGGGCGTTCCAAGAATGCCAAGGGCAGACATGATGACCTTCAATGATTTCCTCTTGTGTCAGTTTTGGTCAACTTTAGGAGCTAGGAAATGGTCCCCTTTACAGAAATGTTCAAATTTACTGGCATTTCATATATTCTCTGCTATAACATTGTCCTGATTCTTTCTGTATATTCTTTACATATGTTTATGTTTTCCTTAATCAAAGTGTGTCTTTTAAATCTTTTCAAAGAATATTCTTTGGACTTACTAAATCACCTCAATTTTATACGTTTTCTGTTGTATTAAGTTCTGCTCATATCTTTATTTATATTTTTTCTATGTTCTCAGGGTTTGTTGTTTGGATCATCTGATGTCAATTAAAACACTTGGTTATTCATTTTAATAAATCTTTTTACTTAGAAAGATTTGAACTTTTGAAGATTCCAGCTTACTTGTAAGTTTCTAAGGGTCAGGTCCTCTCCATTGTTGCTGGCCTAAGGCTTAGTTCACCATATAGCAATGTATATATTGACATATTTTCCCCTCGACTTTCTGTGATTCCCTACATCTCACCTTTCTTTGCAGACAAGCCATTTGAAATACCCTTCACTTATTTCACAGCCAATAAGTCTTTGAAATAATGTGTATTTTTGAGAGAAATCTTCTTATATCATTAGGCAGAAAATCTGACCTGCCATAGTTTTCAAAACAGCATAATTTCACTCTTCTCAATGATTAATCTGTTGTATTCCACAACCTTTGAGTATTTAGCTTTATCAATGACATGTACTTTACAAATGTTTTAGAGATCCTACCAGTCTTTGAAAACATCCTTGTTCCTTGTTCCAGTTCCAGTTTTATGTATATATTCTGCCTTGCACCTGATTATTCCAACATCTGATGGGTGGCCTTGGGAAACTAATTCTCATATTGATTGTTTTTGCTGATTGTCTCCCCTTGTAGCTGATTTCTTCATTATTGTGTAAATTTAGATCATGAGCTCATGTTTAGCTAAACAGCTGACATTGTAAAAGGCTTAAGTGTGAACGCTCGTAAGCTTCAGGAGAAAGTCGGCAAAGATTTTTTTGTGTCCCTCCGATGAGTTGCCCGCAAGGACCCCATTTTTTAGAAGTGTTGGTCCAATACTCCCTCTAGAGGCAGGGGATTCAGACAGGGCTGCTTTGCAACCCCCGATCTGGGGCAGCGGCTGTGGTCGACCTGTGGTCAGGGCAGGAGCCTCTCCGCGTTGGTCCCAGTGACCCATCTGCCTGCGAACTTCGGTCACCTGGCAGGAAGGTACGATGCCCAGTCCTATGGTTAGCTGTGCAGCGAGGTGTACTGCGAGGACACGTTCCACACACACTTCAACAAAGAGGGCGGCCTGAGTGGAAATGTGAGTGTTTGGGAAGCTGTGCAGACAAAGAAGGCGCCCTTTGGCCTGGGCCAAATGCTTGTGACACTCCCCTGGTCCTGCCGGGCTCTGAGGGCCCTGCCCTGGGCCCCCTGCTCCCCTGCCCTTTGTTCAGTCACAGCAGAGATGGCCACACCCACTCCCTCAGTGAGGGCAGTGTTCCAACCTCCTTCAGCCCCACCCCCTCTCCGCAGGTTACCATGGACTACCGATGCTGCATTCTGAGGCCAGGGCGTTCCAAGAATGCCAAGGGCAGACATGATGACCTTCAATGATTTCCTCTTGTGTCAGTTTTGGTCAACTTTAGGAGCTAGGAAATGGTCCCCTTTACAGAAATGTTCAAATTTACTGGCATTTCATATATTCTCTGCTATAACATTGTCCTGATTCTTTCTGTATATTCTTTACATATGTTTATGTTTTCCTTAATCAAAGTGTGTCTTTTAAATCTTTTCAAAGAATATTCTTTGGACTTACTAAATCACCTCAATTTTATACGTTTTCTGTTGTATTAAGTTCTGCTCATATCTTTATTTATATTTTTTCTATGTTCTCAGGGTTTGTTGTTTGGATCATCTGATGTCAATTAAAACACTTGGTTATTCATTTTAATAAATCTTTTTACTTAGAAAGATTTGAACTTTTGAAGATTCCAGCTTACTTGTAAGTTTCTAAGGGTCAGGTCCTCTCCATTGTTGCTGGCCTAAGGCTTAGTTCACCATATAGCAATGTATATATTGACATATTTTCCCCTCGACTTTCTGTGATTCCCTACATCTCACCTTTCTTTGCAGACAAGCCATTTGAAATACCCTTCACTTATTTCACAGCCAATAAGTCTTTGAAATAATGTGTATTTTTGAGAGAAATCTTCTTATATCATTAGGCAGAAAATCTGACCTGCCATAGTTTTCAAAACAGCATAATTTCACTCTTCTCAATGATTAATCTGTTGTATTCCACAACCTTTGAGTATTTAGCTTTATCAATGACATGTACTTTACAAATGTTTTAGAGATCCTACCAGTCTTTGAAAACATCCTTGTTCCTTGTTCCAGTTCCAGTTTTATGTATATATTCTGCCTTGCACCTGATTATTCCAACATCTGATGGGTGGCCTTGGGAAACTAATTCTCATATTGATTGTTTTTGCTGATTGTCTCCCCTTGTAGCTGATTTCTTCATTATTGTGTAAATTTAGATCATGATCTCATGTTTAGCTAAACAGCTGACATTGTAAAAGGCTTAAGTGTGAACGCTCGTAAGCTTCAGGAGAAAGTCGGCAAAGATTTTTTTGTGTCCCTCCGATGAGTTGCCCGCAAGGACCCCATTTTTTAGAAGTGTTGGTCCAATACTCCCTCTAGAGGCAGGGGATTCAGACAGGGCTGCTTTGCAACCCCCGATCTGGGGCAGCGGCTGTGGTCGACCTGTGGTCAGGGCAGGAGCCTCTCCGCGTTGGTCCCAGTGACCCATCTGCCTGCGAACTTCGGTCACCTGGCAGGAAGGTACGATGCCCAGTCCTATGGTTAGCTGTGCAGCGAGGTGTACTGCGAGGACACGTTCCACACACACTTCAACAAAGAGGGCGGCCTGAGTGGAAATGTGAGTGTTTGGGAAGCTGTGCAGACAAAGAAGGCGCCCTTTGGCCTGGGCCAAATGCTTGTGACACTCCCCTGGTCCTGCCGGGCTCTGAGGGCCCTGCCCTGGGCCCCCTGCTCCCCTGCCCTTTGTTCAGTCACAGCAGAGATGGCCACACCCACTCCCTCAGTGAGGGCAGTGTTCCAACCTCCTTCAGCCCCACCCCCTCTCCGCAGGTTACCATGGACTACCGATGCTGCATTCTGAGGCCAGGGCGTTCCAAGAATGCCAAGGGCAGACATGATGACCTTCAATGATTTCCTCTTGTGTCAGTTTTGGTCAACTTTAGGAGCTAGGAAATGGTCCCCTTTACAGAAATGTTCAAATTTACTGGCATTTCATATATTCTCTGCTATAACATTGTCCTGATTCTTTCTGTATATTCTTTACATATGTTTATGTTTTCCTTAATCAAAGTGTGTCTTTTAAATCTTTTCAAAGAATATTCTTTGGACTTACTAAATCACCTCAATTTTATACGTTTTCTGTTGTATTAAGTTCTGCTCATATCTTTATTTATATTTTTTCTATGTTCTCAGGGTTTGTTGTTTGGATCATCTGATGTCAATTAAAACACTTGGTTATTCATTTTAATAAATCTTTTTACTTATAAAGATTTGAACTTTTGAAGATTCCAGCTTACTTGTAAGTTTCTAAGGGTCAGGTCCTCTCCATTGTTGCTGGCCTAAGGCTTAGTTCACCATATAGCAATGTATATATTGACATATTTTCCCCTCGACTTTCTGTGATTCCCTACATCTCACCTTTCTTTGCAGACAAGCCATTTGAAATACCCTTCACTTATTTCACAGCCAATAAGTCTTTGAAATAATGTGTATTTTTGAGAGAAATCTTCTTATATCATTAGGCAGAAAATCTGACCTGCCATAGTTTTCAAAACAGCATAATTTCACTCTTCTCAATGATTAATCTGTTGTATTACACAACCTTTGAGTATTTAGCTTTATCAATGACATGTACTTTACAAATGTTTTAGAGATCCTACCAGTCTTTGAAAACATCCTTGTTCCTTGTTCCAGTTCCAGTTTTATGTATATATTCTGCCTTGCACCTGATTATTCCAACATCTGATGGGTGGCCTTGGGAAACTAATTCTCATATTGATTGTTTTTGCTGATTGTCTCCCCTTGTAGCTGATTTCTTCATTATTGTGTAAATTTAGATCATGAGCTCATGTTTAGCTAAACAGCTGACATTGTAAAAGGCTTAAGTGTGAACGCTCGTAAGCTTCAGGAGAAAGTCGGCAAAGATTTTTTTGTGTCCCTCCGATGAGTTGCCCGCAAGGACCCCATTTTTTAGAAGTGTTGGTCCAATACTCCCTCTAGAGGCAGGGGATTCAGACAGGGCTGCTTTGCAACCCCCGATCTGGGGCAGCGGCTGTGGTCGACCTGTGGTCAGGGCAGGAGCCTCTCCGCGTTGGTCCCAGTGACCCATCTGCCTGCGAACTTCGGTCACCTGGCAGGAAGGTACGATGCCCAGTCCTATGGTTAGCTGTGCAGCGAGGTGTACTGCGAGGACACGTTCCACACACACTTCAACAAAGAGGGCGGCCTGAGTGGAAATGTGAGTGTTTGGGAAGCTGTGCAGACAAAGAAGGCGCCCTTTGGCCTGGGCCAAATGCTTGTGACACTCCCCTGGTCCTGCCGGGCTCTGAGGGCCCTGCCCTGGGCCCCCTGCTCCCCTGCCCTTTGTTCAGTCACAGCAGAGATGGCCACACCCACTCCCTCAGTGAGGGCAGTGTTCCAACCTCCTTCAGCCCCACCCCCTCTCCGCAGGTTACCATGGACTACCGATGCTGCATTCTGAGGCCAGGGCGTTCCAAGAATGCCAAGGGCAGACATGATGACCTTCAATGATTTCCTCTTGTGTCAGTTTTGGTCAACTTTAGGAGCTAGGAAATGGTCCCCTTTACAGAAATGTTCAAATTTACTGGCATTTCATATATTCTCTGCTATAACATTGTCCTGATTCTTTCTGTATATTCTTTACATATGTTTATGTTTTCCTTAATCAAAGTGTGTCTTTTAAATCTTTTCAAAGAATATTCTTTGGACTTACTAAATCACCTCAATTTTATACGTTTTCTGTTGTATTAAGTTCTGCTCATATCTTTATTTATATTTTTTCTATGTTCTCAGGGTTTGTTGTTTGGATCATCTGATGTCAATTAAAACACTTGGTTATTCATTTTAATAAATCTTTTTACTTATAAAGATTTGAACTTTTGAAGATTCCAGCTTACTTGTAAGTTTCTAAGGGTCAGGTCCTCTCCATTGTTGCTGGCCTAAGGCTTAGTTCACCATATAGCAATGTATATATTGACATATTTTCCCCTCGACTTTCTGTGATTCCCTACATCTCACCTTTCTTTGCAGACAAGCCATTTGAAATACCCTTCACTTATTTCACAGCCAATAAGTCTTTGAAATAATGTGTATTTTTGAGAGAAATCTTCTTATATCATTAGGCAGAAAATCTGACCTGCCATAGTTTTCAAAACAGCATAATTTCACTCTTCTCAATGATTAATCTGTTGTATTACACAACCTTTGAGTATTTAGCTTTATCAATGACATGTACTTTACAAATGTTTTAGAGATCCTACCAGTCTTTGAAAACATCCTTGTTCCTTGTTCCAGTTCCAGTTTTATGTATATATTCTGCCTTGCACCTGATTATTCCAACATCTGATGGGTGGCCTTGGGAAACTAATTCTCATATTGATTGTTTTTGCTGATTGTCTCCCCTTGTAGCTGATTTCTTCATTATTGTGTAAATTTAGATCTTGAGCTCATGTTTAGCTAAACAGCTGACATTGTAAAAGGCTTAAGTGTGAACGCTCGTAAGCTTCAGGAGAAAGTCGGCAAAGATTTTTTTGTGTCCCTCCGATGAGTTGCCCGCAAGGACCCCATTTTTTAGAAGTGTTGGTCCAATACTCCCTCTAGAGGCAGGGGATTCAGACAGGGCTGCTTTGCAACCCCCGATCTGGGGCAGCGGCTGTGGTCGACCTGTGGTCAGGGCAGGAGCCTTTCCGCGTTGGTCCCAGTGACCCATCTGCCTGCGAACTTCGGTCACCTGGCAGGAAGGTACGATGCCCAGTCCTATGGTTAGCTGTGCAGCGAGGTGTACTGCGAGGACACGTTCCACACACACTTCAACAAAGAGGGCGGCCTGAGTGGAAATGTGAGTGTTTGGGAAGCTGTGCAGACAAAGAAGGCGCCCTTTGGCCTGGGCCAAATGCTTGTGACACTCCCCTGGTCCTGCCGGGCTCTGAGGGCCCTGCCCTGGGCCCCCTGCTCCCCTGCCCTTTGTTCAGTCACAGCAGAGATGGCCACACCCACTCCCTCAGTGAGGGCAGTGTTCCAACCTCCTTCAGCCCCACCCCCTCTCCGCAGGTTACCATGGACTACCGATGCTGCATTCTGAGGCCAGGGCGTTCCAAGAATGCCAAGGGCAGACATGATGACCTTCAATGATTTCCTCTTGTGTCAGTTTTGGTCAACTTTAGGAGCTAGGAAATGGTCCCCTTTACAGAAATGTTCAAATTTACTGGCATTTCATATATTCTCTGCTATAACATTGTCCTGATTCTTTCTGTATATTCTTTACATATGTTTATGTTTTCCTTAATCAAAGTGTGTCTTTTAAATCTTTTCAAAGAATATTCTTTGGACTTACTAAATCACCTCAATTTTATACGTTTTCTGTTGTATTAAGTTCTGCTCATATCTTTATTTATATTTTTTCTATGTTCTCAGGGTTTGTTGTTTGGATCATCTGATGTCAATTAAAACACTTGGTTATTCATTTTAATAAATCTTTTTACTTATAAAGATTTGAACTTTTGAAGATTCCAGCTTACTTGTAAGTTTCTAAGGGTCAGGTCCTCTCCATTGTTGCTGGCCTAAGGCTTAGTTCACCATATAGCAATGTATATATTGACATATTTTCCCCTCGACTTTCTGTGATTCCCTACATCTCACCTTTCTTTGCAGACAAGCCATTTGAAATACCCTTCACTTATTTCACAGCCAATAAGTCTTTGAAATAATGTGTATTTTTGAGAGAAATCTTCTTATATCATTAGCCAGAAAATCTGACCTGCCATAGTTTTCAAAACAGCATAATTTCACTCTTCTCAATGATTAATCTGTTGTATTACACAACCTTTGAGTATTTAGCTTTATCAATGACATGTACTTTACAAATGTTTTAGAGATCCTACCAGTCTTTGAAAACATCCTTGTTCCTTGTTCCAGTTCCAGTTTTATGTATATATTCTGCCTTGCACCTGATTATTCCAACATCTGATGGGTGGCCTTGGGAAACTAATTCTCATATGGATTGTTTTTGCTGATTGTCTCCCCTTGTAGCTGATTTCTTCAATATTGTGTAAATTTAGATCATGAGCTCATGTTTAGCTAAGCAGCTGACATTGTAAAAGGCTTAAGTGTGAACGCTCGTAAGCTTCAGGAGAAAGTCGGCAAAGATTTTTTTGTGTCCCTCCGATGAGTTGCCCGCAAGGACCCCATTTTTTAGAAGTGTTGGTCCAATACTCCCTCTAGAGGCAGGGGATTCAGACAGGGCTGCTTTGCAACCCCCGATCTGGGGCAGCGGCTGTGGTCGACCTGTGGTCAGGGCAGGAGCCTCTCCGCGTTGGTCCCAGTGACCCATCTGCCTGCGAACTTCGGTCACCTGGCAGGAAGGTACGATGCCCAGTCCTATGGTTAGCTGTGCAGCGAGGTGTACTGCGAGGACACGTTCCACACACACTTCAACAAAGAGGGCGGCCTGAGTGGAAATGTGAGTGTTTGGGAAGCTGTGCAGACAAAGAAGGCGCCCTTTGGCCTGGGCCAAATGCTTGTGACACTCCCCTGGTCCTGCCGGGCTCTGAGGGCCCTGCCCTGGGCCCCCTGCTCCCCTGCCCTTTGTTCAGTCACAGCAGAGATGGCCACACCCACTCCCTCAGTGAGGGCAGTGTTCCAACCTCCTTCAGCCCCACCCCCTCTCCGCAGGTTACCATGGACTACCGATGCTGCATTCTGAGGCCAGGGCGTTCCAAGAATGCCAAGGGCAGACATGATGACCTTCAATGATTTCCTCTTGTGTCAGTTTTGGTCAACTTTAGGAGCTAGGAAATGGTCCCCTTTACAGAAATGTTCAAATTTACTGGCATTTCATATATTCTCTGCTATAACATTGTCCTGATTCTTTCTGTATATTCTTTACATATGTTTATGTTTTCCTTAATCAAAGTGTGTCTTTTAAATCTTTTCAAAGAATATTCTTTGGACTTACTAAATCACCTCAATTTTATACGTTTTCTGTTGTATTAAGTTCTGCTCATATCTTTATTTATATTTTTTCTATGTTCTCAGGGTTTGTTGTTTGGATCATCTGATGTCAATTAAAACACTTGGTTATTCATTTTAATAAATCTTTTTACTTAGAAAGATTTGAACTTTTGAAGATTCCAGCTTACTTGTAAGTTTCTAAGGGTCAGGTCCTCTCCATTGTTGCTGGCCTAAGGCTTAGTTCACCATATAGCAATGTATATATTGACATATTTTCCCCTCGACTTTCTGTGATTCCCTACATCTCACCTTTCTTTGCAGACAAGCCATTTGAAATACCCTTCACTTATTTCACAGCCAATAAGTCTTTGAAATAATGTGTATTTTTGAGAGAAATCTTCTTATATCATTAGGCAGAAAATCTGACCTGCCATAGTTTTCAAAACAGCATAATTTCACTCTTCTCAATGATTAATCTGTTGTATTACACAACCTTTGAGTATTTAGCTTTCTCAATGACATGTACTTTACAAATGTTTTAGAGATCCTACCAGTCTTTGAAAACATCCTTGTTCCTTGTTCCAGTTCCAGTTTTATGTATATATTCTGCCTTGCACCTGATTATTCCAACATCTGATGGGTGGCCTTGGGAAACTAATTCTCATATTGATTGTTTTTGCTGATTGTCTCCCCTTGTAGCTGATTTCTTCATTATTGTGTAAATTTAGATCATGAGCTCATGTTTAGCTAAACAGCTGACATTGTAAAAGGCTTAAGTGTGAACGCTCGTAAGCTTCAGGAGAAAGTCGGCAAAGATTTTTTTGTGTCCCTCCGATGAGTTGCCCGCAAGGACCCCATTTTTTAGAAGTGTTGGTCCAATACTCCCTCTAGAGGCAGGGGATTCAGACAGGGCTGCTTTGCAACCCCCGATCTGGGGCAGCGGCTGTGGTCGACCTGTGGTCAGGGCAGGAGCCTCTCCGCGTTGGTCCCAGTGACCCATCTGCCTGCGAACTTCGGTCACCTGGCAGGAAGGTACGATGCCCAGTCCTATGGTTAGCTGTGCAGCGAGGTGTACTGCGAGGACACGTTCCACACACACTTCAACAAAGAGGGCGGCCTGAGTGGAAATGTGAGTGTTTGGGAAGCTGTGCAGACAAAGAAGGCGCCCTTTGGCCTGGGCCAAATGCTTGTGACACTCCCCTGGTCCTGCCGGGCTCTGAGGGCCCTGCCCTGGGCCCCCTGCTCCCCTGCCCTTTGTTCAGTCACAGCAGAGATGGCCACACCCACTCCCTCAGTGAGGGCAGTGTTCCAACCTCCTTCAGCCCCGCCCCCTCTCCGCAGGTTACCATGGACTACCGATGCTGCATTCTGAGGCCAGGGCGTTCCAAGAATGCCAAGGGCAGACATGATGACCTTCAATGATTTCCTCTTGTGTCAGTTTTGGTCAACTTTAGGAGCTAGGAAATGGTCCCCTTTTTCAGAAATGTTCAAATTTACTGGCATTTCATATATTCTCTGCTATAACATTGTCCTGATTCTTTCTGTATATTCTTTACATATGTTTATGTTTTCCTTAATCAAAGTGTGTCTTTTAAATCTTTTCAAAGAATATTCTTTGGACTTACTAAATCACCTCAATTTTATACGTTTTCTGTTGTATTAAGTTCTGCTCATATCTTTATTTATATTTTTTCTATGTTCTCAGGGTTTGTTGTTTTGATCATCTGATGTCAATTAAAACACTTGGTTATTCATTTTAATAAATCTTTTTACTTATAAAGATTTGAACTTTTGAAGATTCCAGCTTACTTGTAAGTTTCTAAGGGTCAGGTCCTCTCCATTGTTGCTGGCCTAAGGCTTAGTTCACCATATAGCAATGTATATATTGACATATTTTCCCCTCGACTTTCTGTGATTCCCTACATCTCACCTTTCTTTGCAGACAAGCCATTTGAAATACCCTTCACTTATTTCACAGCCAATAAGTCTTTGAAATAATGTGTATTTTTGAGAGAAATCTTCTTATATCATTAGGCAGAAAATCTGACCTGCCATAGTTTTCAAAACAGCATAATTTCACTCTTCTCAATGATTAATCTGTTGTATTACACAACCTTTGAGTATTTAGCTTTCTCAATGACATGTACTTTACAAATGTTTTAGAGATCCTACCAGTCTTTGAAAACATCCTTGTTCCTTGTTCCAGTTCCAGTTTTATGTATATATTCTGCCTTGCACCTGATTATTCCAACATCTGATGGGTGGCCTTGGGAAACTAATTCTCATATTGATTGTTTTTGCTGATTGTCTCCCCTTGTAGCTGATTTCTTCATTATTGTGTAAATTTAGATCATGAGCTCATGTTTAGCTAAACAGCTGACATTGTAAAAGGCTTAAGTGTGAACGCTCGTAAGCTTCAGGAGAAAGTCGGCAAAGATTTTTTTGTGTCCCTCCGATGAGTTGCCCGCAAGGACCCCATTTTTTAGAAGTGTTGGTCCAATACTCCCTCTAGAGGCAGGGGATTCAGACAGGGCTGCTTTGCAACCCCCGATCTGGGGCAGCGGCTGTGGTCGACCTGTGGTCAGGGCAGGAGCCTCTCCGCGTTGGTCCCAGTGACCCATCTGCCTGCGAACTTCGGTCACCTGGCAGGAAGGTACGATGCCCAGTCCTATGGTTAGCTGTGCAGCGAGGTGTACTGCGAGGACACGTTCCACACACACTTCAACAAAGAGGGCGGCCTGAGTGGAAATGTGAGTGTTTGGGAAGCTGTGCAGACAAAGAAGGCGCCCTTTGGCCTGGGCCAAATGCTTGTGACACTCCCCTGGTCCTGCCGGGCTCTGAGGGCCCTGCCCTGGGCCCCCTGCTCCCCTGCCCTTTGTTCAGTCACAGCAGAGATGGCCACACCCACTCCCTCAGTGAGGGCAGTGTTCCAACCTCCTTCAGCCCCACCCCCTCTCCGCAGGTTACCATGGACTACCGATGCTGCATTCTGAGGCCAGGGCGTTCCAAGAATGCCAAGGGCAGACATGATGACCTTCAATGATTTCCTCTTGTGTCAGTTTTGGTCAACTTTAGGAGCTAGGAAATGGTCCCCTTTTTCAGAAATGTTCAAATTTACTGGCATTTCATATATTCTCTGCTATAACATTGTCCTGATTCTTTCTGTATATTCTTTACATATGTTTATGTTTTCCTTAATCAAAGTGTGTCTTTTAAATCTTTTCAAAGAATATTCTTTGGACTTACTAAATCACCTCAATTTTATACGTTTTCTGTTGTATTAAGTTCTGCTCATATCTTTATTTATATTTTTTCTATGTTCTCAGGGTTTGTTGTTTGGATCATCTGATGTCAATTAAAACACTTGGTTATTCATTTTAATAAATCTTTTTACTTATAAAGATTTGAACTTTTGAAGATTCCAGCTTACTTGTAAGTTTCTAAGGGTCAGGTCCTCTCCATTGTTGCTGGCCTAAGGCTTAGTTCACCATATAGCAATGTATATATTGACATATTTTCCCCTCGACTTTCTGTGATTCCCTACATCTCACCTTTCTTTGCAGACAAGCCATTTGAAATACCCTTCACTTATTTCACAGCCAATAAGTCTTTGAAATAATGTGTATTTTTGAGAGAAATCTTCTTATATCATTAGCCAGAAAATCTGACCTGCCATAGTTTTCAAAACAGCATAATTTCACTCTTCTCAATGATTAATCTGTTGTATTACACAACCTTTGAGTATTTAGCTTTATCAATGACATGTACTTTACAAATGTTTTAGAGATCCTACCAGTCTTTGAAAACATCCTTGTTCCTTGTTCCAGTTCCAGTTTTATGTATATATTCTGCCTTGCACCTGATTATTCCAACATCTGATGGGTGGCCTTGGGAAACTAATTCTCATATTGATTGTTTTTGCTGATTGTCTCCCCTTGTAGCTGATTTCTTCATTATTGTGTAAATTTAGATCATGAGCTCATGTTTAGCTAAACAGCTGACATTGTAAAAGGCTTAAGTGTGAACGCTCGTAAGCTTCAGGAGAAAGTCGGCAAAGATTTTTTTGTGTCCCTCCGATGAGTTGCCCGCAAGGACCCCATTTTTTAGAAGTGTTGGTCCAATACTCCCTCTAGAGGCAGGGGATTCAGACAGGGCTGCTTTGCAACCCCCGATCTGGGGCAGCGGCTGTGGTCGACCTGTGGTCAGGGCAGGAGCCTCTCCGCGTTGGTCCCAGTGACCCATCTGCCTGCGAACTTCGGTCACCTGGCAGGAAGGTACGATGCCCAGTCCTATGGTTAGCTGTGCAGCGAGGTGTACTGCGAGGACACGTTCCACACACACTTCAACAAAGAGGGCGGCCTGAGTGGAAATGTGAGTGTTTGGGAAGCTGTGCAGACAAAGAAGGCGCCCTTTGGCCTGGGCCAAATGCTTGTGACACTCCCCTGGTCCTGCCGGGCTCTGAGGGCCCTGCCCTGGGCCCCCTGCTCCCCTGCCCTTTGTTCAGTCACAGCAGAGATGGCCACACCCACTCCCTCAGTGAGGGCAGTGTTCCAACCTGCTTCAGGCCCGCCCCCTCTCCGCAGGTTACCATGGACTACCGATGCTGCATTCTGAGGCCAGGGCGTTCCAAGAATGCCAAGGGCAGACATGATGACCTTCAATGATTTCCTCTTGTGTCAGTTTTGGTCAACTTTAGGAGCTAGGAAATGGTCCCCTTTACAGAAATGTTCAAATTTACTGGCATTTCATATATTCTCTGCTATAACATTGTCCTGATTCTTTCTGTATATTCTTTACATATGTTTATGTTTTCCTTAATCAAAGTGTGTCTTTTAAATCTTTTCAAAGAATATTCTTTGGACTTACTAAATCACCTCAATTTTATACGTTTTCTGTTGTATTAAGTTCTGCTCATATCTTTATTTATATTTTTTCTATGTTCTCAGGGTTTGTTGTTTGGATCATCTGATGTCAATTAAAACACTTGGTTATTCATTTTAATAAATCTTTTTACTTATAAAGATTTGAACTTTTGAAGATTCCAGCTTACTTGTAAGTTTCTAAGGGTCAGGTCCTCTCCATTGTTGCTGGCCTAAGGCTTAGTTCACCATATAGCAATGTATATATTGACATATTTTCCCCTCGACTTTCTGTGATTCCCTACATCTCACCTTTCTTTGCAGACAAGCCATTTGAAATACCCTTCACTTATTTCACAGCCAATAAGTCTTTGAAATAATGTGTATTTTTGAGAGAAATCTTCTTATATCATTAGGCAGAAAATCTGACCTGCCATAGTTTTCAAAACAGCATAATTTCACTCTTCTCAATGATTAATCTGTTGTATTACACAACCTTTGAGTATTTAGCTTTATCAATGACATGTACTTTACAAATGTTTTAGAGATCCTACCAGTCTTTGAAAACATCCTTGTTCCTTGTTCCAGTTCCAGTTTTATGTATATATTCTGCCTTGCACCTGATTATTCCAACATCTGATGGGTGGCCTTGGGAAACTAATTCTCATATTGATTGTTTTTGCTGATTGTCTCCCCTTGTAGCTGATTTCTTCATTATTGTGTAAATTTAGATCATGAGCTCATGTTTAGCTAAACAGCTGACATTGTAAAAGGCTTAAGTGTGAACGCTCGTAAGCTTCAGGAGAAAGTCGGCAAAGATTTTTTTGTGTCCCTCCGATGAGTTGCCCGCAAGGACCCCATTTTTTAGAAGTGTTGGTCCAATACTCCCTCTAGAGGCAGGGGATTCAGACAGGGCTGCTTTGCAACCCCCGATCTGGGGCAGCGGCTGTGGTCGACCTGTGGTCAGGGCAGGAACCTCTCCGCATTGGTCCCAGTGACCCATCTGCCTGCGAACTTCGGTCACCTGGCAGGAAGGTACGATGCCCAGTCCTATGGTTAGCTGTGCAGCGAGGTGTACTGCGAGGACACGTTCCACACACACTTCAACAAAGAGGGCGGCCTGAGTGGAAATGTGAGTGTTTGGGAAGCTGTGCAGACAAAGAAGGCGCCCTTTGGCCTGGGCCAAATGCTTGTGACACTCCCCTGGTCCTGCCGGGCTCTGAGGGCCCTGCCCTGGGCCCCCTGCTCCCCTGCCCTTTGTTCAGTCACAGCAGAGATGGCCACACCCACTCCCTCAGTGAGGGCAGTGTTCCAACCTCCTTCAGCCCCACCCCCTCTCCGCAGGTTACCATGGACTACCGATGCTGCATTCTGAGGCCAGGGCGTTCCAAGAATGCCAAGGGCAGACATGATGACCTTCAATGATTTCCTCTTGTGTCAGTTTTGGTCAACTTTAGGAGCTAGGAAATGGTCCCCTTTTTCAGAAATGTTCAAATTTACTGGCATTTCATATATTCTCTGCTATAACATTGTCCTGATTCTTTCTGTATATTCTTTACATATGTTTATGTTTTCCTTAATCAAAGTGTGTCTTTTAAATCTTTTCAAAGAATATTCTTTGGACTTACTAAATCACCTCAATTTTATACGTTTTCTGTTGTATTAAGTTCTGCTCATATCTTTATTTATATTTTTTCTATGTTCTCAGGGTTTGTTGTTTGGATCATCTGATGTCAATTAAAACACTTGGTTATTCATTTTAATAAATCTTTTTACTTATAAAGATTTGAACTTTTGAAGATTCCAGCTTACTTGTAAGTTTCTAAGGGTCAGGTCCTCTCCATTGTTGCTGGCCTAAGGCTTAGTTCACCATATAGCAATGTATATATTGACATATTTTCCCCTCGACTTTCTGTGATTCCCTACATCTCACCTTTCTTTGCAGACAAGCCATTTGAAATACCCTTCACTTATTTCACAGCCAATAAGTCTTTGAAATAATGTGTATTTTTGAGAGAAATCTTCTTATATCATTAGGCAGAAAATCTGACCTGCCATAGTTTTCAAAACAGCATAATTTCACTCTTCTCAATGATTAATCTGTTGTATTACACAACCTTTGAGTATTTAGCTTTCTCAATGACATGTACTTTACAAATGTTTTAGAGATCCTACCAGTCTTTGAAAACATCCTTGTTCCTTGTTCCAGTTCCAGTTTTATGTATATATTCTGCCTTGCACCTGATTATTCCAACATCTGATGGGTGGCCTTGGGAAACTAATTCTCATATTGATTGTTTTTGCTGATTGTCTCCCCTTGTAGCTGATTTCTTCATTATTGTGTAAATTTAGATCATGAGCTCATGTTTAGCTAAACAGCTGACATTGTAAAAGGCTTAAGTGTGAACGCTCGTAAGCTTCAGGAGAAAGTCGGCAAAGATTTTTTTGTGTCCCTCCGATGAGTTGCCCGCAAGGACCCCATTTTTTAGAAGTGTTGGTCCAATACTCCCTCTAGAGGCAGGGGATTCAGACAGGGCTGCTTTGCAACCCCCGATCTGGGGCAGCGGCTGTGGTCGACCTGTGGTCAGGGCAGGAACCTCTCCGCATTGGTCCCAGTGACCCATCTGCCTGCGAACTTCGGTCACCTGGCAGGAAGGTACGATGCCCAGTCCTATGGTTAGCTGTGCAGCGAGGTGTACTGCGAGGACACGTTCCACACACACTTCAACAAAGAGGGCGGCCTGAGTGGAAATGTGAGTGTTTGGGAAGCTGTGCAGACAAAGAAGGCGCCCTTTGGCCTGGGCCAAATGCTTGTGACACTCCCCTGGTCCTGCCGGGCTCTGAGGGCCCTGCCCTGGGCCCCCTGCTCCCCTGCCCTTGGTTCAGTCACAGCAGAGATGGCCACACCCACTCCCTCAGTGAGGGCAGTGTTCCAACCTCCTTCAGCCCCACCCCCCTCTCCGCAGGTTACCATGGACTACCGATGCTGCATTCTGAGGCCAGGGCGTTCCAAGAATGCCAAGGGCAGACATGATGACCTTCAATGATTTCCTCTTGTGTCAGTTTTGGTCAACTTTAGGAGCTAGGAAATGGTCCCCTTTTTCAGAAATGTTCAAATTTACTGGCATTTCATATATTCTCTGCTATAACATTGTCCCTGATTCTTTCTGTATATTCTTTACATATGTTTATGTTTTCCTTAATCAAAGTGTGTCTTTTAAATCTTTTCAAAGAATATTCTTTGGACTTACTAAATCACCTCAATTTTATACGTTTTCTGTTGTATTAAGTTCTGCTCATATCTTTATTTATATTTTTTCTATGTTCTCAGGGTTTGTTGTTTTGATCATCTGATGTCAATTAAAACACTTGGTTATTCATTTTAATAAATCTTTTTACTTATAAAGATTTGAACTTTTGAAGATTCCAGCTTACTTGTAAGTTTCTAAGGGTCAGGTCCTCTCCATTGTTGCTGGCCTAAGGCTTAGTTCACCATATAGCAATGTATATATTGACATATTTTCCCCTCGACTTTCTGTGATTCCCTACATCTCACCTTTCTTTGCAGACAAGCCATTTGAAATACCCTTCACTTATTTCACAGCCAATAAGTCTTTGAAATAATGTGTATTTTTGAGAGAAATCTTCTTATATCATTAGGCAGAAAATCTGACCTGCCATAGTTTTCAAAACAGCATAATTTCACTCTTCTCAATGATTAATCTGTTGTATTACACAACCTTTGAGTATTTAGCTTTATCAATGACATGTACTTTACAAATGTTTTAGAGATCCTACCAGTCTTTGAAAACATCCTTGTTCCTTGTTCCAGTTCCAGTTTTATGTATATATTCTGCCTTGCACCTGATTATTCCAACATCTGATGGGTGGCCTTGGGAAACTAATTCTCATATTGATTGTTTTTGCTGATTGTCTCCCCTTGTAGCTGATTTCTTCATTATTGTGTAAATTTAGATCATGAGCTCATGTTTAGCTAAACAGCTGACATTGTAAAAGGCTTAAGTGTGAACGCTCGTAAGCTTCAGGAGAAAGTCGGCAAAGATTTTTTTGTGTCCCTCCGATGAGTTGCCCGCAAGGACCCCATTTTTTAGAAGTGTTGGTCCAATACTCCCTCTAGAGGCAGGGGATTCAGACAGGGCTGCTTTGCAACCCCCGATCTGGGGCAGCGGCTGTGGTCGACCTGTGGTCAGGGCAGGAGCCTCTCCGCGGTTGGTCCCAGTGACCCATCTGCCTGCGAACTTCGGTCACCTGGCAGGAAGGTACGATGCCCAGTCCTATGGTTAGCTGTGCAGCGAGGTGTACTGCGAGGACACGTTCCACACACACTTCAACAAAGAGGGCGGCCTGAGTGGAAATGTGAGTGTTTGGGAAGCTGTGCAGACAAAGAAGGCGCCCTTTGGCCTGGGCCAAATGCTTGTGACACTCCCCTGGTCCTGCCGGGCTCTGAGGGCCCTGCCCTGGGCCCCCTGCTCCCCTGCCCTTTGTTCAGTCACAGCAGAGATGGCCACACCCACTCCCTCAGTGAGGGCAGTGTTCCAACCTCCTTCAGCCCCGCCCCCTCTCCGCAGGTTACCATGGACTACCGATGCTGCATTCTGAGGCCAGGGCGTTCCAAGAATGCCAAGGGCAGACATGATGACCTTCAATGATTTCCTCTTGTGTCAGTTTTGGTCAACTTTAGGAGCTAGGAAATGGTCCCCTTTTTCAGAAATGTTCAAATTTACTGGCATTTCATATATTCTCTGCTATAACATTGTCCTGATTCTTTCTGTATATTCTTTACATATGTTTATGTTTTCCTTAATCAAAGTGTGTCTTTTAAATCTTTTCAAAGAATATTCTTTGGACTTACTAAATCACCTCAATTTTATACGTTTTCTGTTGTATTAAGTTCTGCTCATATCTTTATTTATATTTTTTCTATGTTCTCAGGGTTTGTTGTTTTTGATCATCTGATGTCAATTAAAACACTTGGTTATTCATTTTAATAAATCTTTTTACTTATAAAGATTTGAACTTTTGAAGATTCCCCAGCTTACTTGTAAGTTTCTAAGGGTCAGGTCCCTCTCCATTGTTGCTGGCCTAAGGCTTAGTTCACCATATAGCAATGTATGTATTGACATATTTTCCCCTCGACTTTCTGTGATTCCCTACATCTCACCTTTCTTTGCAGACAAGCCATTTGAAATACCCTTCACTTATTTCACAGCCAATAAGTCTTTGAAATAATGTGTATTTTTGAGAGAAATCTTCTTATATCATTAGGCAGAAAATCTGACCTGCCATAGTTTTCAAAACAGCATAATTTCACTCTTCTCAATGATTAATCTGTTGTATTACACAACCTTTGAGTATTTAGCTTTATCAATGACATGTACTTTACAAATGTTTTAGAGATCCTACCAGTCTTTGAAAACATCCTTGTTCCTTGTTCCAGTTCCAGTTTTATGTATATATTCTGCCTTGCACCTGATTATTCCAACATCTGATGGGTGGCCTTGGGAAACTAATTCTCATATTGATTGTTTTTGCTGATTGTCTCCCCTTGTAGCTGATTTCTTCATTATTGTGTAAATTTAGATCATGAGCTCATGTTTAGCTAAACAGCTGACATTGTAAAAGGCTTAAGTGTGAACGCTCGTAAGCTTCAGGAGAAAGTCGGCAAAGATTTTTTTGTGTCCCTCCGATGAGTTGCCCGCAAGGACCCCATTTTTTAGAAGTGTTGGTCCAATACTCCCTCTAGAGGCAGGGGATTCAGACAGGGCTGCTTTGCAACCCCCGATCTGGGGCAGCGGCTGTGGTCGACCTGTGGTCAGGGCAGGAGCCTCTCCGCGTTGGTCCCAGTGACCCATCTGCCTGCGAACTTCGGTCACCTGGCAGGAAGGTACGATGCCCAGTCCTATGGTTAGCTGTGCAGCGAGGTGTACTGCGAGGACACGTTCCACACACACTTCAACAAAGAGGGCGGCCTGAGTGGAAATGTGAGTGTTTGGGAAGCTGTGCAGACAAAGAAGGCGCCCTTTGGCCTGGGCCAAATGCTTGTGACACTCCCCTGGTCCTGCCGGGCTCTGAGGGCCCTGCCCTGGGCCCCCTGCTCCCCTGCCCTTTGTTCAGTCACAGCAGAGATGGCCACACCCACTCCCTCAGTGAGGGCAGTGTTCCAACCTCCTTCAGCCCCACCCCCTCTCCGCAGGTTACCATGGACTACCGATGCTGCATTCTGAGGCCAGGGCGTTCCAAGAATGCCAAGGGCAGACATGATGACCTTCAATGATTTCCTCTTGTGTCAGTTTTGGTCAACTTTAGGAGCTAGGAAATGGTCCCCTTTACAGAAATGTTCAAATTTACTGGCATTTCATATATTCTCTGCTATAACATTGTCCTGATTCTTTCTGTATATTCTTTACATATGTTTATGTTTTCCTTAATCAAAGTGTGTCTTTTAAATCTTTTCAAAGAATATTCTTTGGACTTACTAAATCACCTCAATTTTATACGTTTTCTGTTGTATTAAGTTCTGCTCATATCTTTATTTATATTTTTTCTATGTTCTCAGGGTTTGTTGTTTGGATCATCTGATGTCAATTAAAACACTTGGTTATTCATTTTAATAAATCTTTTTACTTATAAAGATTTGAACTTTTGAAGATTCCAGCTTACTTGTAAGTTTCTAAGGGTCAGGTCCTCTCCATTGTTGCTGGCCTAAGGCTTAGTTCACCATATAGCAATGTATATATTGACATATTTTCCCCTCGACTTTCTGTGATTCCCTACATCTCACCTTTCTTTGCAGACAAGCCATTTGAAATACCCTTCACTTATTTCACAGCCAATAAGTCTTTGAAATAATGTGTATTTTTGAGAGAAATCTTCTTATATCATTAGGCAGAAAATCTGACCTGCCATAGTTTTCAAAACAGCATAATTTCACTCTTCTCAATGATTAATCTGTTGTATTACACAACCTTTGAGTATTTAGCTTTATCAATGACATGTACTTTACAAATGTTTTAGAGATCCTACCAGTCTTTGAAAACATCCTTGTTCCTTGTTCCAGTTCCAGTTTTATGTATATATTCTGCCTTGCACCTGATTATTCCAACATCTGATGGGTGGCCTTGGGAAACTAATTCTCATATTGATTGTTTTTGCTGATTGTCTCCCCTTGTAGCTGATTTCTTCATTATTGTGTAAATTTAGATCATGAGCTCATGTTTAGCTAAACAGCTGACATTGTAAAAGGCTTAAGTGTGAACGCTCGTAAGCTTCAGGAGAAAGTCGGCAAAGATTTTTTTGTGTCCCTCCGATGAGTTGCCCGCAAGGACCCCATTTTTTAGAAGTGTTGGTCCAATACTCCCTCTAGAGGCAGGGGATTCAGACAGGGCTGCTTTGCAACCCCCGATCTGGGGCAGCGGCTGTGGTCGACCTGTGGTCAGGGCAGGAACCTCTCCGCATTGGTCCCAGTGACCCATCTGCCTGCGAACTTCGGTCACCTGGCAGGAAGGTACGATGCCCAGTCCTATGGTTAGCTGTGCAGCGAGGTGTACTGCGAGGACACGTTCCACACACACTTCAACAAAGAGGGCGGCCTGAGTGGAAATGTGAGTGTTTGGGAAGCTGTGCAGACAAAGAAGGCGCCCTTTGGCCTGGGCCAAATGCTTGTGACACTCCCCTGGTCCTGCCGGGCTCTGAGGGCCCTGCCCTGGGCCCCCTGCTCCCCTGCCCTTTGTTCAGTCACAGCAGAGATGGCCACACCCACTCCCTCAGTGAGGGCAGTGTTCCAACCTCCTTCAGCCCCACCCCCTCTCCGCAGGTTACCATGGACTACCGATGCTGCATTCTGAGGCCAGGGCGTTCCAAGAATGCCAAGGGCAGACATGATGACCTTCAATGATTTCCTCTTGTGTCAGTTTTGGTCAACTTTAGGAGCTAGGAAATGGTCCCCTTTTTCAGAAATGTTCAAATTTACTGGCATTTCATATATTCTCTGCTATAACATTGTCCTGATTCTTTCTGTATATTCTTTACATATGTTTATGTTTTCCTTAATCAAAGTGTGTCTTTTAAATCTTTTCAAAGAATATTCTTTGGACTTACTAAATCACCTCAATTTTATACGTTTTCTGTTGTATTAAGTTCTGCTCATATCTTTATTTATATTTTTTCTATGTTCTCAGGGTTTGTTGTTTGGATCATCTGATGTCAATTAAAACACTTGGTTATTCATTTTAATAAATCTTTTTACTTATAAAGATTTGAACTTTTGAAGATTCCAGCTTACTTGTAAGTTTCTAAGGGTCAGGTCCTCTCCATTGTTGCTGGCCTAAGGCTTAGTTCACCATATAGCAATGTATATATTGACATATTTTCCCCTCGACTTTCTGTGATTCCCTACATCTCACCTTTCTTTGCAGACAAGCCATTTGAAATACCCTTCACTTATTTCACAGCCAATAAGTCTTTGAAATAATGTGTATTTTTGAGAGAAATCTTCTTATATCATTAGGCAGAAAATCTGACCTGCCATAGTTTTCAAAACAGCATAATTTCACTCTTCTCAATGATTAATCTGTTGTATTACACAACCTTTGAGTATTTAGCTTTCTCAATGACATGTACTTTACAAATGTTTTAGAGATCCTACCAGTCTTTGAAAACATCCTTGTTCCTTGTTCCAGTTCCAGTTTTATGTATATATTCTGCCTTGCACCTGATTATTCCAACATCTGATGGGTGGCCTTGGGAAACTAATTCTCATATTGATTGTTTTTGCTGATTGTCTCCCCTTGTAGCTGATTTCTTCATTATTGTGTAAATTTAGATCATGAGCTCATGTTTAGCTAAACAGCTGACATTGTAAAAGGCTTAAGTGTGAACGCTCGTAAGCTTCAGGAGAAAGTCGGCAAAGATTTTTTTGTGTCCCTCCGATGAGTTGCCCGCAAGGACCCCATTTTTTAGAAGTGTTGGTCCAATACTCCCTCTAGAGGCAGGGGATTCAGACAGGGCTGCTTTGCAACCCCCGATCTGGGGCAGCGGCTGTGGTCGACCTGTGGTCAGGGCAGGAACCTCTCCGCATTGGTCCCAGTGACCCATCTGCCTGCGAACTTCGGTCACCTGGCAGGAAGGTACGATGCCCAGTCCTATGGTTAGCTGTGCAGCGAGGTGTACTGCGAGGACACGTTCCACACACACTTCAACAAAGAGGGCGGCCTGAGTGGAAATGTGAGTGTTTGGGAAGCTGTGCAGACAAAGAAGGCGCCCTTTGGCCTGGGCCAAATGCTTGTGACACTCCCCTGGTCCTGCCGGGCTCTGAGGGCCCTGCCCTGGGCCCCCTGCTCCCCTGCCCTTGGTTCAGTCACAGCAGAGATGGCCACACCCACTCCCTCAGTGAGGGCAGTGTTCCAACCTCCTTCAGCCCCACCCCCTCTCCGCAGGTTACCATGGACTACCGATGCTGCATTCTGAGGCCAGGGCGTTCCAAGAATGCCAAGGGCAGACATGATGACCTTCAATGATTTCCTCTTGTGTCAGTTTTGGTCAACTTTAGGAGCTAGGAAATGGTCCCCTTTTTCAGAAATGTTCAAATTTACTGGCATTTCATATATTCTCTGCTATAACATTGTCCTGATTCTTTCTGTATATTCTTTACATATGTTTATGTTTTCCTTAATCAAAGTGTGTCTTTTAAATCTTTTCAAAGAATATTCTTTGGACTTACTAAATCACCTCAATTTTATACGTTTTCTGTTGTATTAAGTTCTGCTCATATCTTTATTTATATTTTTTCTATGTTCTCAGGGTTTGTTGTTTTGATCATCTGATGTCAATTAAAACACTTGGTTATTCATTTTAATAAATCTTTTTACTTATAAAGATTTGAACTTTTGAAGATTCCAGCTTACTTGTAAGTTTCTAAGGGTCAGGTCCTCTCCATTGTTGCTGGCCTAAGGCTTAGTTCACCATATAGCAATGTATATATTGACATATTTTCCCCTCGACTTTCTGTGATTCCCTACATCTCACCTTTCTTTGCAGACAAGCCATTTGAAATACCCTTCACTTATTTCACAGCCAATAAGTCTTTGAAATAATGTGTATTTTTGAGAGAAATCTTCTTATATCATTAGGCAGAAAATCTGACCTGCCATAGTTTTCAAAACAGCATAATTTCACTCTTCTCAATGATTAATCTGTTGTATTACACAACCTTTGAGTATTTAGCTTTATCAATGACATGTACTTTACAAATGTTTTAGAGATCCTACCAGTCTTTGAAAACATCCTTGTTCCTTGTTCCAGTTCCAGTTTTATGTATATATTCTGCCTTGCACCTGATTATTCCAACATCTGATGGGTGGCCTTGGGAAACTAATTCTCATATTGATTGTTTTTGCTGATTGTCTCCCCTTGTAGCTGATTTCTTCATTATTGTGTAAATTTAGATCATGAGCTCATGTTTAGCTAAACAGCTGACATTGTAAAAGGCTTAAGTGTGAACGCTCGTAAGCTTCAGGAGAAAGTCGGCAAAGATTTTTTTGTGTCCCTCCGATGAGTTGCCCGCAAGGACCCCATTTTTTAGAAGTGTTGGTCCAATACTCCCTCTAGAGGCAGGGGATTCAGACAGGGCTGCTTTGCAACCCCCGATCTGGGGCAGCGGCTGTGGTCGACCTGTGGTCAGGGCAGGAGCCTCTCCGCGTTGGTCCCAGTGACCCATCTGCCTGCGAACTTCGGTCACCTGGCAGGAAGGTACGATGCCCAGTCCTATGGTTAGCTGTGCAGCGAGGTGTACTGCGAGGACACGTTCCACACACACTTCAACAAAGAGGGCGGCCTGAGTGGAAATGTGAGTGTTTGGGAAGCTGTGCAGACAAAGAAGGCGCCCTTTGGCCTGGGCCAAATGCTTGTGACACTCCCCTGGTCCTGCCGGGCTCTGAGGGCCCTGCCCTGGGCCCCCTGCTCCCCTGCCCTTTGTTCAGTCACAGCAGAGATGGCCACACCCACTCCCTCAGTGAGGGCAGTGTTCCAACCTCCTTCAGCCCCGCCCCCTCTCCGCAGGTTACCATGGACTACCGATGCTGCATTCTGAGGCCAGGGCGTTCCAAGAATGCCAAGGGCAGACATGATGACCTTCAATGATTTCCTCTTGTGTCAGTTTTGGTCAACTTTAGGAGCTAGGAAATGGTCCCCTTTTTCAGAAATGTTCAAATTTACTGGCATTTCATATATTCTCTGCTATAACATTGTCCTGATTCTTTCTGTATATTCTTTACATATGTTTATGTTTTCCTTAATCAAAGTGTGTCTTTTAAATCTTTTCAAAGAATATTCTTTGGACTTACTAAATCACCTCAATTTTATACGTTTTCTGTTGTATTAAGTTCTGCTCATATCTTTATTTATATTTTTTCTATGTTCTCAGGGTTTGTTGTTTTGATCATCTGATGTCAATTAAAACACTTGGTTATTCATTTTAATAAATCTTTTTACTTATAAAGATTTGAACTTTTGAAGATTCCAGCTTACTTGTAAGTTTCTAAGGGTCAGGTCCTCTCCATTGTTGCTGGCCTAAGGCTTAGTTCACCATATAGCAATGTATGTATTGACATATTTTCCCCTCGACTTTCTGTGATTCCCTACATCTCACCTTTCTTTGCAGACAAGCCATTTGAAATACCCTTCACTTATTTCACAGCCAATAAGTCTTTGAAATAATGTGTATTTTTGAGAGAAATCTTCTTATATCATTAGGCAGAAAATCTGACCTGCCATAGTTTTCAAAACAGCATAATTTCACTCTTCTCAATGATTAATCTGTTGTATTACACAACCTTTGAGTATTTAGCTTTATCAATGACATGTACTTTACAAATGTTTTAGAGATCCTACCAGTCTTTGAAAACATCCTTGTTCCTTGTTCCAGTTCCAGTTTTATGTATATATTCTGCCTTGCACCTGATTATTCCAACATCTGATGGGTGGCCTTGGGAAACTAATTCTCATATTGATTGTTTTTGCTGATTGTCTCCCCTTGTAGCTGATTTCTTCATTATTGTGTAAATTTAGATCATGAGCTCATGTTTAGCTAAACAGCTGACATTGTAAAAGGCTTAAGTGTGAACGCTCGTAAGCTTCAGGAGAAAGTCGGCAAAGATTTTTTTGTGTCCCTCCGATGAGTTGCCCGCAAGGACCCCATTTTTTAGAAGTGTTGGTCCAATACTCCCTCTAGAGGCAGGGGATTCAGACAGGGCTGCTTTGCAACCCCCGATCTGGGGCAGCGGCTGTGGTCGACCTGTGGTCAGGGCAGGAGCCTCTCCGCGTTGGTCCCAGTGACCCATCTGCCTGCGAACTTCGGTCACCTGGCAGGAAGGTACGATGCCCAGTCCTATGGTTAGCTGTGCAGCGAGGTGTACTGCGAGGACACGTTCCACACACACTTCAACAAAGAGGGCGGCCTGAGTGGAAATGTGAGTGTTTGGGAAGCTGTGCAGACAAAGAAGGCGCCCTTTGGCCTGGGCCAAATGCTTGTGACACTCCCCTGGTCCTGCCGGGCTCTGAGGGCCCTGCCCTGGGCCCCCTGCTCCCCTGCCCTTTGTTCAGTCACAGCAGAGATGGCCACACCCACTCCCTCAGTGAGGGCAGTGTTCCAACCTCCTTCAGCCCCACCCCCTCTCCGCAGGTTACCATGGACTACCGATGCTGCATTCTGAGGCCAGGGCGTTCCAAGAATGCCAAGGGCAGACATGATGACCTTCAATGATTTCCTCTTGTGTCAGTTTTGGTCAACTTTAGGAGCTAGGAAATGGTCCCCTTTTTCAGAAATGTTCAAATTTACTGGCATTTCATATATTCTCTGCTATAACATTGTCCTGATTCTTTCTGTATATTCTTTACATATGTTTATGTTTTCCTTAATCAAAGTGTGTCTTTTAAATCTTTTCAAAGAATATTCTTTGGACTTACTAAATCACCTCAATTTTATACGTTTTCTGTTGTATTAAGTTCTGCTCATATCTTTATTTATATTTTTTCTATGTTCTCAGGGTTTGTTGTTTGGATCATCTGATGTCAATTAAAACACTTGGTTATTCATTTTAATAAATCTTTTTACTTATAAAGATTTGAACTTTTGAAGATTCCAGCTTACTTGTAAGTTTCTAAGGGTCAGGTCCTCTCCATTGTTGCTGGCCTAAGGCTTAGTTCACCATATAGCAATGTATATATTGACATATTTTCCCCTCGACTTTCTGTGATTCCCTACATCTCACCTTTCTTTGCAGACAAGCCATTTGAAATACCCTTCACTTATTTCACAGCCAATAAGTCTTTGAAATAATGTGTATTTTTGAGAGAAATCTTCTTATATCATTAGGCAGAAAATCTGACCTGCCATAGTTTTCAAAACAGCATAATTTCACTCTTCTCAATGATTAATCTGTTGTATTACACAACCTTTGAGTATTTAGCTTTATCAATGACATGTACTTTACAAATGTTTTAGAGATCCTACCAGTCTTTGAAAACATCCTTGTTCCTTGTTCCAGTTCCAGTTTTATGTATATATTCTGCCTTGCACCTGATTATTCCAACATCTGATGGGTGGCCTTGGGAAACTAATTCTCATATTGATTGTTTTTGCTGATTGTCTCCCCTTGTAGCTGATTTCTTCATTATTGTGTAAATTTAGATCTTGAGCTCATGTTTAGCTAAACAGCTGACATTGTAAAAGGCTTAAGTGTGAACGCTCGTAAGCTTCAGGAGAAAGTCGGCAAAGATTTTTTTGTGTCCCTCCGATGAGTTGCCCGCAAGGACCCCATTTTTTAGAAGTGTTGGTCCAATACTCCCTCTAGAGGCAGGGGATTCAGACAGGGCTGCTTTGCAACCCCCGATCTGGGGCAGCGGCTGTGGTCGACCTGTGGTCAGGGCAGGAGCCTCTCCGCGTTGGTCCCAGTGACCCATCTGCCTGCGAACTTCGGTCACCTGGCAGGAAGGTACGATGCCCAGTCCTATGGTTAGCTGTGCAGCGAGGTGTACTGCGAGGACACGTTCCACACACACTTCAACAAAGAGGGCGGCCTGAGTGGAAATGTGAGTGTTTGGGAAGCTGTGCAGACAAAGAAGGCGCCCTTTGGCCTGGGCCAAATGCTTGTGACACTCCCCTGGTCCTGCCGGGCTCTGAGGGCCCTGCCCTGGGCCCCCTGCTCCCCTGCCCTTTGTTCAGTCACAGCAGAGATGGCCACACCCACTCCCTCAGTGAGGGCAGTGTTCCAACCTCCTTCAGCCCCACCCCCTCTCCGCAGGTTACCATGGACTACCGATGCTGCATTCTGAGGCCAGGGCGTTCCAAGAATGCCAAGGGCAGACATGATGACCTTCAATGATTTCCTCTTGTGTCAGTTTTGGTCAACTTTAGGAGCTAGGAAATGGTCCCCTTTACAGAAATGTTCAAATTTACTGGCATTTCATATATTCTCTGCTATAACATTGTCCTGATTCTTTCTGTATATTCTTTACATATGTTTATGTTTTCCTTAATCAAAGTGTGTCTTTTAAATCTTTTCAAAGAATATTCTTTGGACTTACTAAATCACCTCAATTTTATACGTTTTCTGTTGTATTAAGTTCTGCTCATATCTTTATTTATATTTTTTCTATGTTCTCAGGGTTTGTTGTTTGGATCATCTGATGTCAATTAAAACACTTGGTTATTCATTTTAATAAATCTTTTTACTTATAAAGATTTGAACTTTTGAAGATTCCAGCTTACTTGTAAGTTTCTAAGGGTCAGGTCCTCTCCATTGTTGCTGGCCTAAGGCTTAGTTCACCATATAGCAATGTATATATTGACATATTTTCCCCTCGACTTTCTGTGATTCCCTACATCTCACCTTTCTTTGCAGACAAGCCATTTGAAATACCCTTCACTTATTTCACAGCCAATAAGTCTTTGAAATAATGTGTATTTTTGAGAGAAATCTTCTTATATCATTAGGCAGAAAATCTGACCTGCCATAGTTTTCAAAACAGCATAATTTCACTCTTCTCAATGATTAATCTGTTGTATTACACAACCTTTGAGTATTTAGCTTTATCAATGACATGTACTTTACAAATGTTTTAGAGATCCTACCAGTCTTTGAAAACATCCTTGTTCCTTGTTCCAGTTCCAGTTTTATGTATATATTCTGCCTTGCACCTGATTATTCCAACATCTGATGGGTGGCCTTGGGAAACTAATTCTCATATTGATTGTTTTTGCTGATTGTCTCCCCTTGTAGCTGATTTCTTCATTATTGTGTAAATTTAGATCTTGAGCTCATGTTTAGCTAAACAGCTGACATTGTAAAAGGCTTAAGTGTGAACGCTCGTAAGCTTCAGGAGAAAGTCGGCAAAGATTTTTTTGTGTCCCTCCGATGAGTTGCCCGCAAGGACCCCATTTTTTAGAAGTGTTGGTCCAATACTCCCTCTAGAGGCAGGGGATTCAGACAGGGCTGCTTTGCAACCCCCGATCTGGGGCAGCGGCTGTGGTCGACCTGTGGTCAGGGCAGGAGCCTCTCCGCGTTGGTCCCAGTGACCCATCTGCCTGCGAACTTCGGTCACCTGGCAGGAAGGTACGATGCCCAGTCCTATGGTTAGCTGTGCAGCGAGGTGTACTGCGAGGACACGTTCCACACACACTTCAACAAAGAGGGCGGCCTGAGTGGAAATGTGAGTGTTTGGGAAGCTGTGCAGACAAAGAAGGCGCCCTTTGGCCTGGGCCAAATGCTTGTGACACTCCCCTGGTCCTGCCGGGCTCTGAGGGCCCTGCCCTGGGCCCCCTGCTCCCCTGCCCTTTGTTCAGTCACAGCAGAGATGGCCACACCCACTCCCTCAGTGAGGGCAGTGTTCCAACCTCCTTCAGCCCCACCCCCTCTCCGCAGGTTACCATGGACTACCGATGCTGCATTCTGAGGCCAGGGCGTTCCAAGAATGCCAAGGGCAGACATGATGACCTTCAATGATTTCCTCTTGTGTCAGTTTTGGTCAACTTTAGGAGCTAGGAAATGGTCCCCTTTACAGAAATGTTCAAATTTACTGGCATTTCATATATTCTCTGCTATAACATTGTCCTGATTCTTTCTGTATATTCTTTACATATGTTTATGTTTTCCTTAATCAAAGTGTGTCTTTTAAATCTTTTCAAAGAATATTCTTTGGACTTACTAAATCACCTCAATTTTATACGTTTTCTGTTGTATTAAGTTCTGCTCATATCTTTATTTATATTTTTTCTATGTTCTCAGGGTTTGTTGTTTGGATCATCTGATGTCAATTAAAACACTTGGTTATTCATTTTAATAAATCTTTTTACTTATAAAGATTTGAACTTTTGAAGATTCCAGCTTACTTGTAAGTTTCTAAGGGTCAGGTCCTCTCCATTGTTGCTGGCCTAAGGCTTAGTTCACCATATAGCAATGTATATATTGACATATTTTCCCCTCGACTTTCTGTGATTCCCTACATCTCACCTTTCTTTGCAGACAAGCCATTTGAAATACCCTTCACTTATTTCACAGCCAATAAGTCTTTGAAATAATGTGTATTTTTGAGAGAAATCTTCTTATATCATTAGGCAGAAAATCTGACCTGCCATAGTTTTCAAAACAGCATAATTTCACTCTTCTCAATGATTAATCTGTTGTATTACACAACCTTTGAGTATTTAGCTTTATCAATGACATGTACTTTACAAATGTTTTAGAGATCCTACCAGTCTTTGAAAACATCCTTGTTCCTTGTTCCAGTTCCAGTTTTATGTATATATTCTGCCTTGCACCTGATTATTCCAACATCTGATGGGTGGCCTTGGGAAACTAATTCTCATATTGATTGTTTTTGCTGATTGTCTCCCCTTGTAGCTGATTTCTTCATTATTGTGTAAATTTAGATCATGAGCTCATGTTTAGCTAAACAGCTGACATTGTAAAAGGCTTAAGTGTGAACGCTCGTAAGCTTCAGGAGAAAGTCGGCAAAGATTTTTTTGTGTCCCTCCGATGAGTTGCCCGCAAGGACCCCATTTTTTAGAAGTGTTGGTCCAATACTCCCTCTAGAGGCAGGGGATTCAGACAGGGCTGCTTTGCAACCCCCGATCTGGGGCAGCGGCTGTGGTCGACCTGTGGTCAGGGCAGGAACCTCTCCGCATTGGTCCCAGTGACCCATCTGCCTGCGAACTTCGGTCACCTGGCAGGAAGGTACGATGCCCAGTCCTATGGTTAGCTGTGCAGCGAGGTGTACTGCGAGGACACGTTCCACACACACTTCAACAAAGAGGGCGGCCTGAGTGGAAATGTGAGTGTTTGGGAAGCTGTGCAGACAAAGAAGGCGCCCTTTGGCCTGGGCCAAATGCTTGTGACACTCCCCTGGTCCTGCCGGGCTCTGAGGGCCCTGCCCTGGGCCCCCTGCTCCCCTGCCCTTTGTTCAGTCACAGCAGAGATGGCCACACCCACTCCCTCAGTGAGGGCAGTGTTCCAACCTCCTTCAGCCCCACCCCCTCTCCGCAGGTTACCATGGACTACCGATGCTGCATTCTGAGGCCAGGGCGTTCCAAGAATGCCAAGGGCAGACATGATGACCTTCAATGATTTCCTCTTGTGTCAGTTTTGGTCAACTTTAGGAGCTAGGAAATGGTCCCCTTTACAGAAATGTTCAAATTTACTGGCATTTCATATATTCTCTGCTATAACATTGTCCTGATTCTTTCTGTATATTCTTTACATATGTTTATGTTTTCCTTAATCAAAGTGTGTCTTTTAAATCTTTTCAAAGAATATTCTTTGGACTTACTAAATCACCTCAATTTTATACGTTTTCTGTTGTATTAAGTTCTGCTCATATCTTTATTTATATTTTTTCTATGTTCTCAGGGTTTGTTGTTTGGATCATCTGATGTCAATTAAAACACTTGGTTATTCATTTTAATAAATCTTTTTACTTATAAAGATTTGAACTTTTGAAGATTCCAGCTTACTTGTAAGTTTCTAAGGGTCAGGTCCTCTCCATTGTTGCTGGCCTAAGGCTTAGTTCACCATATAGCAATGTATATATTGACATATTTTCCCCTCGACTTTCTGTGATTCCCTACATCTCACCTTTCTTTGCAGACAAGCCATTTGAAATACCCTTCACTTATTTCACAGCCAATAAGTCTTTGAAATAATGTGTATTTTTGAGAGAAATCTTCTTATATCATTAGGCAGAAAATCTGACCTGCCATAGTTTTCAAAACAGCATAATTTCACTCTTCTCAATGATTAATCTGTTGTATTACACAACCTTTGAGTATTTAGCTTTATCAATGACATGTACTTTACAAATGTTTTAGAGATCCTACCAGTCTTTGAAAACATCCTTGTTCCTTGTTCCAGTTCCAGTTTTATGTATATATTCTGCCTTGCACCTGATTATTCCAACATCTGATGGGTGGCCTTGGGAAACTAATTCTCATATTGATTGTTTTTGCTGATTGTCTCCCCTTGTAGCTGATTTCTTCATTATTGTGTAAATTTAGATCATGAGCTCATGTTTAGCTAAACAGCTGACATTGTAAAAGGCTTAAGTGTGAACGCTCGTAAGCTTCAGGAGAAAGTCGGCAAAGATTTTTTTGTGTCCCTCCGATGAGTTGCCCGCAAGGACCCCCATTTTTTAGAAGTGTTGGTCCAATACTCCCTCTAGAGGCAGGGGATTCAGACAGGGCTGCTTTGCAACCCCCGATCTGGGGCGCGGCTGTGGTCGACCTGTGGTCAGGGCAGGAACCTCTCCGCATTGGTCCCAGTGACCCATCTGCCTGCGAACTTCGGTCACCTGGCAGGAAGGTACGATGCCCAGTCCTATGGTTAGCTGTGCAGCGAGGTGTACTGCGAGGACACGTTCCACACACACTTCAACAAAGAGGGCGGCCTGAGTGGAAATGTGAGTGTTTGGGAAGCTGTGCAGACAAAGAAGGCGCCCTTTGGCCTGGGCCAAATGCTTGTGACACTCCCCTGGTCCTGCCGGGCTCTGAGGGCCCTGCCCTGGGCCCCCTGCTCCCCTGCCCTTTGTTCAGTCACAGCAGAGATGGCCACACCCACTCCCTCAGTGAGGGCAGTGTTCCAACCTCCTTCAGCCCCACCCCCTCTCCGCAGGTTACCATGGACTACCGATGCTGCATTCTGAGGCCAGGGCGTTCCAAGAATGCCAAGGGCAGACATGATGACCTTCAATGATTTCCTCTTGTGTCAGTTTTGGTCAACTTTAGGAGCTAGGAAATGGTCCCCTTTACAGAAATGTTCAAATTTACTGGCATTTCATATATTCTCTGCTATAACATTGTCCTGATTCTTTCTGTATATTCTTTACATATGTTTATGTTTTCCTTAATCAAAGTGTGTCTTTTAAATCTTTTCAAAGAATATTCTTTGGACTTACTAAATCACCTCAATTTTATACGTTTTCTGTTGTATTAAGTTCTGCTCATATCTTTATTTATATTTTTTCTATGTTCTCAGGGTTTGTTGTTTGGATCATCTGATGTCAATTAAAACACTTGGTTATTCATTTTAATAAATCTTTTTACTTATAAAGATTTGAACTTTTGAAGATTCCAGCTTACTTGTAAGTTTCTAAGGGTCAGGTCCTCTCCATTGTTGCTGGCCTAAGGCTTAGTTCACCATATAGCAATGTATATATTGACATATTTTCCCCTCGACTTTCTGTGATTCCCTACATCTCACCTTTCTTTGCAGACAAGCCATTTGAAATACCCTTCACTTATTTCACAGCCAATAAGTCTTTGAAATAATGTGTATTTTTGAGAGAAATCTTCTTATATCATTAGGCAGAAAATCTGACCTGCCATAGTTTTCAAAACAGCATAATTTCACTCTTCTCAATGATTAATCTGTTGTATTACACAACCTTTGAGTATTTAGCTTTATCAATGACATGTACTTTACAAATGTTTTAGAGATCCTACCAGTCTTTGAAAACATCCTTGTTCCTTGTTCCAGTTCCAGTTTTATGTATATATTCTGCCTTGCACCTGATTATTCCAACATCTGATGGGTGGCCTTGGGAAACTAATTCTCATATTGATTGTTTTTGCTGATTGTCTCCCCTTGTAGCTGATTTCTTCATTATTGTGTAAATTTAGATCATGAGCTCATGTTTAGCTAAACAGCTGACATTGTAAAAGGCTTAAGTGTGAACGCTCGTAAGCTTCAGGAGAAAGTCGGCAAAGATTTTTTTGTGTCCCTCCGATGAGTTGCCCGCAAGGACCCCATTTTTTAGAAGTGTTGGTCCAATACTCCCTCTAGAGGCAGGGGATTCAGACAGGGCTGCTTTGCAACCCCCGATCTGGGGCAGCGGCTGTGGTCGACCTGTGGTCAGGGCAGGAGCCTCTCCGCGTTGGTCCCAGTGACCCATCTGCCTGCGAACTTCGGTCACCTGGCAGGAAGGTACGATGCCCAGTCCTATGGTTAGCTGTGCAGCGAGGTGTACTGCGAGGACACGTTCCACACACACTTCAACAAAGAGGGCGGCCTGAGTGGAAATGTGAGTGTTTGGGAAGCTGTGCAGACAAAGAAGGCGCCCTTTGGCCTGGGCCAAATGCTTGTGACACTCCCCTGGTCCTGCCGGGCTCTGAGGGCCCTGCCCTGGGCCCCCTGCTCCCCTGCCCTTTGTTCAGTCACAGCAGAGATGGCCACACCCACTCCCTCAGTGAGGGCAGTGTTCCAACCTCCTTCAGCCCCACCCCCTCTCCGCAGGTTACCATGGACTACCGATGCTGCATTCTGAGGCCAGGGCGTTCCAAGAATGCCAAGGGCAGACATGATGACCTTCAATGATTTCCTCTTGTGTCAGTTTTGGTCAACTTTAGGAGCTAGGAAATGGTCCCCTTTACAGAAATGTTCAAATTTACTGGCATTTCATATATTCTCTGCTATAACATTGTCCTGATTCTTTCTGTATATTCTTTACATATGTTTATGTTTTCCTTAATCAAAGTGTGTCTTTTAAATCTTTTCAAAGAATATTCTTTGGACTTACTAAATCACCTCAATTTTATACGTTTTCTGTTGTATTAAGTTCTGCTCATATCTTTATTTATATTTTTTCTATGTTCTCAGGGTTTGTTGTTTGGATCATCTGATGTCAATTAAAACACTTGGTTATTCATTTTAATAAATCTTTTTACTTATAAAGATTTGAACTTTTGAAGATTCCAGCTTACTTGTAAGTTTCTAAGGGTCAGGTCCTCTCCATTGTTGCTGGCCTAAGGCTTAGTTCACCATATAGCAATGTATATATTGACATATTTTCCCCTCGACTTTCTGTGATTCCCTACATCTCACCTTTCTTTGCAGACAAGCCATTTGAAATACCCTTCACTTATTTCACAGCCAATAAGTCTTTGAAATAATGTGTATTTTTGAGAGAAATCTTCTTATATCATTAGGCAGAAAATCTGACCTGCCATAGTTTTCAAAACAGCATAATTTCACTCTTCTCAATGATTAATCTGTTGTATTACACAACCTTTGAGTATTTAGCTTTCTCAATGACATGTACTTTACAAATGTTTTAGAGATCCTACCAGTCTTTGAAAACATCCTTGTTCCTTGTTCCAGTTCCAGTTTTATGTATATATTCTGCCTTGCACCTGATTATTCCAACATCTGATGGGTGGCCTTGGGAAACTAATTCTCATATTGATTGTTTTTGCTGATTGTCTCCCCTTGTAGCTGATTTCTTCATTATTGTGTAAATTTAGATCATGAGCTCATGTTTAGCTAAACAGCTGACATTGTAAAAGGCTTAAGTGTGAACGCTCGTAAGCTTCAGGAGAAAGTCGGCAAAGATTTTTTTGTGTCCCTCCGATGAGTTGCCCGCAAGGACCCCATTTTTTAGAAGTGTTGGTCCAATACTCCCTCTAGAGGCAGGGGATTCAGACAGGGCTGCTTTGCAACCCCCGATCTGGGGCAGCGGCTGTGGTCGACCTGTGGTCAGGGCAGGAGCCTCTCCGCGTTGGTCCCAGTGACCCATCTGCCTGCGAACTTCGGTCACCTGGCAGGAAGGTACGATGCCCAGTCCTATGGTTAGCTGTGCAGCGAGGTGTACTGCGAGGACACGTTCCACACACACTTCAACAAAGAGGGCGGCCTGAGTGGAAATGTGAGTGTTTGGGAAGCTGTGCAGACAAAGAAGGCGCCCTTTGGCCTGGGCCAAATGCTTGTGACACTCCCCTGGTCCTGCCGGGCTCTGAGGGCCCTGCCCTGGGCCCCCTGCTCCCCTGCCCTTTGTTCAGTCACAGCAGAGATGGCCACACCCACTCCCTCAGTGAGGGCAGTGTTCCAACCTCCTTCAGCCCCACCCCCTCTCCGCAGGTTACCATGGACTACCGATGCTGCATTCTGAGGCCAGGGCGTTCCAAGAATGCCAAGGGCAGACATGATGACCTTCAATGATTTCCTCTTGTGTCAGTTTTGGTCAACTTTAGGAGCTAGGAAATGGTCCCCTTTACAGAAATGTTCAAATTTACTGGCATTTCATATATTCTCTGCTATAACATTGTCCTGATTCTTTCTGTATATTCTTTACATATGTTTATGTTTTCCTTAATCAAAGTGTGTCTTTTAAATCTTTTCAAAGAATATTCTTTGGACTTACTAAATCACCTCAATTTTATACGTTTTCTGTTGTATTAAGTTCTGCTCATATCTTTATTTATATTTTTTCTATGTTCTCAGGGTTTGTTGTTTGGATCATCTGATGTCAATTAAAACACTTGGTTATTCATTTTAATAAATCTTTTTACTTATAAAGATTTGAACTTTTGAAGATTCCAGCTTACTTGTAAGTTTCTAAGGGTCAGGTCCTCTCCATTGTTGCTGGCCTAAGGCTTAGTTCACCATATAGCAATGTATATATTGACATATTTTCCCCTCGACTTTCTGTGATTCCCTACATCTCACCTTTCTTTGCAGACAAGCCATTTGAAATACCCTTCACTTATTTCACAGCCAATAAGTCTTTGAAATAATGTGTATTTTTGAGAGAAATCTTCTTATATCATTAGGCAGAAAATCTGACCTGCCATAGTTTTCAAAACAGCATAATTTCACTCTTCTCAATGATTAATCTGTTGTATTACACAACCTTTGAGTATTTAGCTTTATCAATGACATGTACTTTACAAATGTTTTAGAGATCCTACCAGTCTTTGAAAACATCCTTGTTCCTTGTTCCAGTTCCAGTTTTATGTATATATTCTGCCTTGCACCTGATTATTCCAACATCTGATGGGTGGCCTTGGGAAACTAATTCTCATATTGATTGTTTTTGCTGATTGTCTCCCCTTGTAGCTGATTTCTTCATTATTGTGTAAATTTAGATCATGAGCTCATGTTTAGCTAAACAGCTGACATTGTAAAAGGCTTAAGTGTGAACGCTCGTAAGCTTCAGGAGAAAGTCGGCAAAGATTTTTTTGTGTCCCTCCGATGAGTTGCCCGCAAGGACCCCATTTTTTAGAAGTGTTGGTCCAATACTCCCTCTAGAGGCAGGGGATTCAGACAGGGCTGCTTTGCAACCCCCGATCTGGGGCAGCGGCTGTGGTCGACCTGTGGTCAGGGCAGGAACCTCTCCGCATTGGTCCCAGTGACCCATCTGCCTGCGAACTTCGGTCACCTGGCAGGAAGGTACGATGCCCAGTCCTATGGTTAGCTGTGCAGCGAGGTGTACTGCGAGGACACGTTCCACACACACTTCAACAAAGAGGGCGGCCTGAGTGGAAATGTGAGTGTTTGGGAAGCTGTGCAGACAAAGAAGGCGCCCTTTGGCCTGGGCCAAATGCTTGTGACACTCCCCTGGTCCTGCCGGGCTCTGAGGGCCCTGCCCTGGGCCCCCTGCTCCCCTGCCCTTTGTTCAGTCACAGCAGAGATGGCCACACCCACTCCCTCAGTGAGGGCAGTGTTCCAACCTCCTTCAGCCCCACCCCCTCTCCGCAGGTTACCATGGACTACCGATGCTGCATTCTGAGGCCAGGGCGTTCCAAGAATGCCAAGGGCAGACATGATGACCTTCAATGATTTCCTCTTGTGTCAGTTTTGGTCAACTTTAGGAGCTAGGAAATGGTCCCCTTTACAGAAATGTTCAAATTTACTGGCATTTCATATATTCTCTGCTATAACATTGTCCTGATTCTTTCTGTATATTCTTTACATATGTTTATGTTTTCCTTAATCAAAGTGTGTCTTTTAAATCTTTTCAAAGAATATTCTTTGGACTTACTAAATCACCTCAATTTTATACGTTTTCTGTTGTATTAAGTTCTGCTCATATCTTTATTTATATTTTTTCTATGTTCTCAGGGTTTGTTGTTTGGATCATCTGATGTCAATTAAAACACTTGGTTATTCATTTTAATAAATCTTTTTACTTATAAAGATTTGAACTTTTGAAGATTCCAGCTTACTTGTAAGTTTCTAAGGGTCAGGTCCTCTCCATTGTTGCTGGCCTAAGGCTTAGTTCACCATATAGCAATGTATATATTGACATATTTTCCCCTCGACTTTCTGTGATTCCCTACATCTCACCTTTCTTTGCAGACAAGCCATTTGAAATACCCTTCACTTATTTCACAGCCAATAAGTCTTTGAAATAATGTGTATTTTTGAGAGAAATCTTCTTATATCATTAGGCAGAAAATCTGACCTGCCATAGTTTTCAAAACAGCATAATTTCACTCTTCTCAATGATTAATCTGTTGTATTACACAACCTTTGAGTATTTAGCTTTATCAATGACATGTACTTTACAAATGTTTTAGAGATCCTACCAGTCTTTGAAAACATCCTTGTTCCTTGTTCCAGTTCCAGTTTTATGTATATATTCTGCCTTGCACCTGATTATTCCAACATCTGATGGGTGGCCTTGGGAAACTAATTCTCATATTGATTGTTTTTGCTGATTGTCTCCCCTTGTAGCTGATTTCTTCATTATTGTGTAAATTTAGATCATGAGCTCATGTTTAGCTAAACAGCTGACATTGTAAAAGGCTTAAGTGTGAACGCTCGTAAGCTTCAGGAGAAAGTCGGCAAAGATTTTTTTGTGTCCCTCCGATGAGTTGCCCGCAAGGACCCCATTTTTTAGAAGTGTTGGTCCAATACTCCCTCTAGAGGCAGGGGATTCAGACAGGGCTGCTTTGCAACCCCCGATCTGGGGCAGCGGCTGTGGTCGACCTGTGGTCAGGGCAGGAGCCTCTCCGCGTTGGTCCCAGTGACCCATCTGCCTGCGAACTTCGGTCACCTGGCAGGAAGGTACGATGCCCAGTCCTAT
The DNA here is from genome assembly GCF_949752795.1 of Hyperoodon ampullatus. Lineage (NCBI taxonomy): Eukaryota > Metazoa > Chordata > Mammalia > Artiodactyla > Ziphiidae > Hyperoodon > Hyperoodon ampullatus. Next base: position 28,543 of record NW_027640820.1, on the reverse strand, counting down.
GGTTAGCTGTGCAGCGAGGTGTACTGCGAGGACACGTTCCACACACACTTCAACAAAGAGGGCGGCCTGAGTGGAAATGTGAGTGTTTGGGAAGCTGTGCAGACAAAGAAGGCGCCCTTTGGCCTGGGCCAAATGCTTGTGACACTCCCCTGGTCCTGCCGGGCTCTGAGGGCCCTGCCCTGGGCCCCCTGCTCCCCTGCCCTTTGTTCAGTCACAGCAGAGATGGCCACACCCACTCCCTCAGTGAGGGCAGTGTTCCAACCTCCTTCAGCCCCACCCCCTCTCCGCAGGTTACCATGGACTACCGATGCTGCATTCTGAGGCCAGGGCGTTCCAAGAATGCCAAGGGCAGACATGATGACCTTCAATGATTTCCTCTTGTGTCAGTTTTGGTCAACTTTAGGAGCTAGGAAATGGTCCCCTTTACAGAAATGTTCAAATTTACTGGCATTTCATATATTCTCTGCTATAACATTGTCCTGATTCTTTCTGTATATTCTTTACATATGTTTATGTTTTCCTTAATCAAAGTGTGTCTTTTAAATCTTTTCAAAGAATATTCTTTGGACTTACTAAATCACCTCAATTTTATACGTTTTCTGTTGTATTAAGTTCTGCTCATATCTTTATTTATATTTTTTCTATGTTCTCAGGGTTTGTTGTTTGGATCATCTGATGTCAATTAAAACACTTGGTTATTCATTTTAATAAATCTTTTTACTTATAAAGATTTGAACTTTTGAAGATTCCAGCTTACTTGTAAGTTTCTAAGGGTCAGGTCCTCTCCATTGTTGCTGGCCTAAGGCTTAGTTCACCATATAGCAATGTATATATTGACATATTTTCCCCTCGACTTTCTGTGATTCCCTACATCTCACCTTTCTTTGCAGACAAGCCATTTGAAATACCCTTCACTTATTTCACAGCCAATAAGTCTTTGAAATAATGTGTATTTTTGAGAGAAATCTTCTTATATCATTAGGCAGAAAATCTGACCTGCCATAGTTTTCAAAACAGCATAATTTCACTCTTCTCAATGATTAATCTGTTGTATTACACAACCTTTGAGTATTTAGCTTTATCAATGACATGTACTTTACAAATGTTTTAGAGATCCTACCAGTCTTTGAAAACATCCTTGTTCCTTGTTCCAGTTCCAGTTTTATGTATATATTCTGCCTTGCACCTGATTATTCCAACATCTGATGGGTGGCCTTGGGAAACTAATTCTCATATTGATTGTTTTTGCTGATTGTCTCCCCTTGTAGCTGATTTCTTCATTATTGTGTAAATTTAGATCATGAGCTCATGTTTAGCTAAACAGCTGACATTGTAAAAGGCTTAAGTGTGAACGCTCGTAAGCTTCAGGAGAAAGTCGGCAAAGATTTTTTTGTGTCCCTCCGATGAGTTGCCCGCAAGGACCCCATTTTTTAGAAGTGTTGGTCCAATACTCCCTCTAGAGGCAGGGGATTCAGACAGGGCTGCTTTGCAACCCCCGATCTGGGGCAGCGGCTGTGGTCGACCTGTGGTCAGGGCAGGAACCTCTCCGCATTGGTCCCAGTGACCCATCTGCCTGCGAACTTCGGTCACCTGGCAGGAAGGTACGATGCCCAGTCCTATGGTTAGCTGTGCAGCGAGGTGTACTGCGAGGACACGTTCCACACACACTTCAACAAAGAGGGCGGCCTGAGTGGAAATGTGAGTGTTTGGGAAGCTGTGCAGACAAAGAAGGCGCCCTTTGGCCTGGGCCAAATGCTTGTGACACTCCCCTGGTCCTGCCGGGCTCTGAGGGCCCTGCCCTGGGCCCCCTGCTCCCCTGCCCTTTGTTCAGTCACAGCAGAGATGGCCACACCCACTCCCTCAGTGAGGGCAGTGTTCCAACCTCCTTCAGCCCCACCCCCTCTCCGCAGGTTACCATGGACTACCGATGCTGCATTCTGAGGCCAGGGCGTTCCAAGAATGCCAAGGGCAGACATGATGACCTTCAATGATTTCCTCTTGTGTCAGTTTTGGTCAACTTTAGGAGCTAGGAAATGGTCCCCTTTACAGAAATGTTCAAATTTACTGGCATTTCATATATTCTCTGCTATAACATTGTCCTGATTCTTTCTGTATATTCTTTACATATGTTTATGTTTTCCTTAATCAAAGTGTGTCTTTTAAATCTTTTCAAAGAATATTCTTTGGACTTACTAAATCACCTCAATTTTATACGTTTTCTGTTGTATTAAGTTCTGCTCATATCTTTATTTATATTTTTTCTATGTTCTCAGGGTTTGTTGTTTGGATCATCTGATGTCAATTAAAACACTTGGTTATTCATTTTAATAAATCTTTTTACTTATAAAGATTTGAACTTTTGAAGATTCCAGCTTACTTGTAAGTTTCTAAGGGTCAGGTCCTCTCCATTGTTGCTGGCCTAAGGCTTAGTTCACCATATAGCAATGTATATATTGACATATTTTCCCCTCGACTTTCTGTGATTCCCTACATCTCACCTTTCTTTGCAGACAAGCCATTTGAAATACCCTTCACTTATTTCACAGCCAATAAGTCTTTGAAATAATGTGTATTTTTGAGAGAAATCTTCTTATATCATTAGGCAGAAAATCTGACCTGCCATAGTTTTCAAAACAGCATAATTTCACTCTTCTCAATGATTAATCTGTTGTATTACACAACCTTTGAGTATTTAGCTTTATCAATGACATGTACTTTACAAATGTTTTAGAGATCCTACCAGTCTTTGAAAACATCCTTGTTCCTTGTTCCAGTTCCAGTTTTATGTATATATTCTGCCTTGCACCTGATTATTCCAACATCTGATGGGTGGCCTTGGGAAACTAATTCTCATATTGATTGTTTTTGCTGATTGTCTCCCCTTGTAGCTGATTTCTTCATTATTGTGTAAATTTAGATCATGAGCTCATGTTTAGCTAAACAGCTGACATTGTAAAAGGCTTAAGTGTGAACGCTCGTAAGCTTCAGGAGAAAGTCGGCAAAGATTTTTTTGTGTCCCTCCGATGAGTTGCCCGCAAGGACCCCATTTTTTAGAAGTGTTGGTCCAATACTCCCTCTAGAGGCAGGGGATTCAGACAGGGCTGCTTTGCAACCCCCGATCTGGGGCAGCGGCTGTGGTCGACCTGTGGTCAGGGCAGGAGCCTCTCCGCGTTGGTCCCAGTGACCCATCTGCCTGCGAACTTCGGTCACCTGGCAGGAAGGTACGATGCCCAGTCCTATGGTTAGCTGTGCAGCGAGGTGTACTGCGAGGACACGTTCCACACACACTTCAACAAAGAGGGCGGCCTGAGTGGAAATGTGAGTGTTTGGGAAGCTGTGCAGACAAAGAAGGCGCCCTTTGGCCTGGGCCAAATGCTTGTGACACTCCCCTGGTCCTGCCGGGCTCTGAGGGCCCTGCCCTGGGCCCCCTGCTCCCCTGCCCTTTGTTCAGTCACAGCAGAGATGGCCACACCCACTCCCTCAGTGAGGGCAGTGTTCCAACCTCCTTCAGCCCCGCCCCCTCTCCGCAGGTTACCATGGACTACCGATGCTGCATTCTGAGGCCAGGGCGTTCCAAGAATGCCAAGGGCAGACATGATGACCTTCAATGATTTGCTCTTGTGTCAGTTTTGGTCAACTTTAGGAGCTAGGAAATGGTCCCCTTTTTCAGAAATGTTCAAATTTACTGGCATTTCATATATTCTCTGCTATAACATTGTCCTGATTCTTTCTGTATATTCTTTACATATGTTTATGTTTTCCTTAATCAAAGTGTGTCTTTTAAATCTTTTCAAAGAATATTCTTTGGACTTACTAAATCACCTCAATTTTATACGTTTTCTGTTGTATTAAGTTCTGCTCATATCTTTATTTATATTTTTTCTATGTTCTCAGGGTTTGTTGTTTGGATCATCTGATGTCAATTAAAACACTTGGTTATTCATTTTAATAAATCTTTTTACTTATAAAGATTTGAACTTTTGAAGATTCCAGCTTACTTGTAAGTTTCTAAGGGTCAGGTCCTCTCCATTGTTGCTGGCCTAAGGCTTAGTTCACCATATAGCAATGTATATATTGACATATTTTCCCCTCGACTTTCTGTGATTCCCTACATCTCACCTTTCTTTGCAGACAAGCCATTTGAAATACCCTTCACTTATTTCACAGCCAATAAGTCTTTGAAATAATGTGTATTTTTGAGAGAAATCTTCTTATATCATTAGGCAGAAAATCTGACCTGCCATAGTTTTCAAAACAGCATAATTTCACTCTTCTCAATGATTAATCTGTTGTATTACACAACCTTTGAGTATTTAGCTTTATCAATGACATGTACTTTACAAATGTTTTAGAGATCCTACCAGTCTTTGAAAACATCCTTGTTCCTTGTTCCAGTTCCAGTTTTATGTATATATTCTGCCTTGCACCTGATTATTCCAACATCTGATGGGTGGCCTTGGGAAACTAATTCTCATATGGATTGTTTTTGCTGATTGTCTCCCCTTGTAGCTGATTTCTTCATTATTGTGTAAATTTAGATCATGAGCTCATGTTTAGCTAAACAGCTGACATTGTAAAAGGCTTAAGTGTGAACGCTCGTAAGCTTCAGGAGAAAGTCGGCAAAGATTTTTTTGTGTCCCTCCGATGAGTTGCCCGCAAGGACCCCATTTTTTAGAAGTGTTGGTCCAATACTCCCTCTAGAGGCAGGGGATTCAGACAGGGCTGCTTTGCAACCCCCGATCTGGGGCAGCGGCTGTGGTCGACCTGTGGTCAGGGCAGGAGCCTCTCCGCGTTGGTCCCAGTGACCCATCTGCCTGCGAACTTCGGTCACCTGGCAGGAAGGTACGATGCCCAGTCCTATGGTTAGCTGTGCAGCGAGGTGTACTGCGAGGACACGTTCCACACACACTTCAACAAAGAGGGCGGCCTGAGTGGAAATGTGAGTGTTTGGGAAGCTGTGCAGACAAAGAAGGCGCCCTTTGGCCTGGGCCAAATGCTTGTGACACTCCCCTGGTCCTGCCGGGCTCTGAGGGCCCTGCCCTGGGCCCCCTGCTCCCCTGCCCTTTGTTCAGTCACAGCAGAGATGGCCACACCCACTCCCGCAGTGAGGGCAGTGTTCCAACCTCCTTCAGCCCCGCCCCCTCTCCGCAGGTTACCATGGACTACCGATGCTGCATTCTGAGGCCAGGGCGTTCCAAGAATGCCAAGGGCAGACATGATGACCTTCAATGATTTGCTCTTGTGTCAGTTTTGGTCAACTTTAGGAGCTAGGAAATGGTCCCCTTTTTCAGAAATGTTCAAATTTACTGGCATTTCATATATTCTCTGCTATAACATTGTCCTGATTCTTTCTGTATATTCTTTACATATGTTTATGTTTTCCTTAATCAAAGTGTGTCTTTTAAATCTTTTCAAAGAATATTCTTTGGACTTACTAAATCACCTCAATTTTATACGTTTTCTGTTGTATTAAGTTCTGCTCATATCTTTATTTATATTTTTTCTATGTTCTCAGGGTTTGTTGTTTGGATCATCTGATGTCAATTAAAACACTTGGTTATTCATTTTAATAAATCTTTTTACTTATAAAGATTTGAACTTTTGAAGATTCCAGCTTACTTGTAAGTTTCTAAGGGTCAGGTCCTCTCCATTGTTGCTGGCCTAAGGCTTAGTTCACCATATAGCAATGTATATATTGACATATTTTCCCCTCGACTTTCTGTGATTCCCTACATCTCACCTTTCTTTGCAGACAAGCCATTTGAAATACCCTTCACTTTTTTCACAGCCAATAAGTCTTTGAAATAATGTGTATTTTTGAGAGAAATCTTCTTATATCATTAGGCAGAAAATCTGACCTGCCATAGTTTTCAAAACAGCATAATTTCACTCTTCTCAATGATTAATCTGTTGTATTCCACAACCTTTGAGTATTTAGCTTTATCAATGACATGTACTTTACAAATGTTTTAGAGATCCTACCAGTCTTTGAAAACATCCTTGTTCCTTGTTCCAGTTCCAGTTTTATGTATATATTCTGCCTTGCACCTGATTATTCCAACATCTGATGGGTGGCCTTGGGAAACTAATTCTCATATGGATTGTTTTTGCTGATTGTCTCCCCTTGTAGCTGATTTCTTCATTATTGTGTAAATTTAGATCATGAGCTCATGTTTAGCTAAACAGCTGACATTGTAAAAGGCTTAAGTGTGAACGCTCGTAAGCTTCAGGAGAAAGTCGGCAAAGATTTTTTTGTGTCCCTCCGATGAGTTGCCCGCAAGGACCCCATTTTTTAGAAGTGTTGGTCCAATACTCCCTCTAGAGGCAGGGGATTCAGACAGGGCTGCTTTGCAACCCCCGATCTGGGGCAGCGGCTGTGGTCGACCTGTGGTCAGGGCAGGAGCCTCTCCGCGTTGGTCCCAGTGACCCATCTGCCTGCGAACTTCGGTCACCTGGCAGGAAGGTACGATGCCCAGTCCTATGGTTAGCTGTGCAGCGAGGTGTACTGCGAGGACACGTTCCACACACACTTCAACAAAGAGGGCGGCCTGAGTGGAAATGTGAGTGTTTGGGAAGCTGTGCAGACAAAGAAGGCGCCCTTTGGCCTGGGCCAAATGCTTGTGACACTCCCCTGGTCCTGCCGGGCTCTGAGGGCCCTGCCCTGGGCCCCCTGCTCCCCTGCCCTTTGTTCAGTCACAGCAGAGATGGCCACACCCACTCCCTCAGTGAGGGCAGTGTTCCAACCTCCTTCAGCCCCACCCCCTCTCCGCAGGTTACCATGGACTACCGATGCTGCATTCTGAGGCCAGGGCGTTCCAAGAATGCCAAGGGCAGACATGATGACCTTCAATGATTTCCTCTTGTGTCAGTTTTGGTCAACTTTAGGAGCTAGGAAATGGTCCCCTTTACAGAAATGTTCAAATTTACTGGCATTTCATATATTCTCTGCTATAACATTGTCCTGATTCTTTCTGTATATTCTTTACATATGTTTATGTTTTCCTTAATCAAAGTGTGTCTTTTAAATCTTTTCAAAGAATATTCTTTGGACTTACTAAATCACCTCAATTTTATACGTTTTCTGTTGTATTAAGTTCTGCTCATATCTTTATTTATATTTTTTCTATGTTCTCAGGGTTTGTTGTTTGGATCATCTGATGTCAATTAAAACACTTGGTTATTCATTTTAATAAATCTTTTTACTTAGAAAGATTTGAACTTTTGAAGATTCCAGCTTACTTGTAAGTTTCTAAGGGTCAGGTCCTCTCCATTGTTGCTGGCCTAAGGCTTAGTTCACCATATAGCAATGTATATATTGACATATTTTCCCCTCGACTTTCTGTGATTCCCTACATCTCACCTTTCTTTGCAGACAAGCCATTTGAAATACCCTTCACTTATTTCACAGCCAATAAGTCTTTGAAATAATGTGTATTTTTGAGAGAAATCTTCTTATATCATTAGGCAGAAAATCTGACCTGCCATAGTTTTCAAAACAGCATAATTTCACTCTTCTCAATGATTAATCTGTTGTATTACACAACCTTTGAGTATTTAGCTTTATCAATGACATGTACTTTACAAATGTTTTAGAGATCCTACCAGTCTTTGAAAACATCCTTGTTCCTTGTTCCAGTTCCAGTTTTATGTATATATTCTGCCTTGCACCTGATTATTCCAACATCTGATGGGTGGCCTTGGGAAACTAATTCTCATATTGATTGTTTTTGCTGATTGTCTCCCCTTGTAGCTGATTTCTTCATTATTGTGTAAATTTAGATCATGAGCTCATGTTTAGCTAAACAGCTGACATTGTAAAAGGCTTAAGTGTGAACGCTCGTAAGCTTCAGGAGAAAGTCGGCAAAGATTTTTTTGTGTCCCTCCGATGAGTTGCCCGCAAGGACCCCATTTTTTAGAAGTGTTGGTCCAATACTCCCTCTAGAGGCAGGGGATTCAGACAGGGCTGCTTTGCAACCCCCGATCTGGGGCAGCGGCTGTGGTCGACCTGTGGTCAGGGCAGGAGCCTCTCCGCGTTGGTCCCAGTGACCCATCTGCCTGCGAACTTCGGTCACCTGGCAGGAAGGTACGATGCCCAGTCCTATGGTTAGCTGTGCAGCGAGGTGTACTGCGAGGACACGTTCCACACACACTTCAACAAAGAGGGCGGCCTGAGTGGAAATGTGAGTGTTTGGGAAGCTGTGCAGACAAAGAAGGCGCCCTTTGGCCTGGGCCAAATGCTTGTGACACTCCCCTGGTCCTGCCGGGCTCTGAGGGCCCTGCCCTGGGCCCCCTGCTCCCCTGCCCTTTGTTCAGTCACAGCAGAGATGGCCACACCCACTCCCTCAGTGAGGGCAGTGTTCCAACCTCCTTCAGCCCCACCCCCTCTCCGCAGGTTACCATGGACTACCGATGCTGCATTCTGAGGCCAGGGCGTTCCAAGAATGCCAAGGGCAGACATGATGACCTTCAATGATTTCCTCTTGTGTCAGTTTTGGTCAACTTTAGGAGCTAGGAAATGGTCCCCTTTACAGAAATGTTCAAATTTACTGGCATTTCATATATTCTCTGCTATAACATTGTCCTGATTCTTTCTGTATATTCTTTACATATGTTTATGTTTTCCTTAATCAAAGTGTGTCTTTTAAATCTTTTCAAAGAATATTCTTTGGACTTACTAAATCACCTCAATTTTATACGTTTTCTGTTGTATTAAGTTCTGCTCATATCTTTATTTATATTTTTTCTATGTTCTCAGGGTTTGTTGTTTGGATCATCTGATGTCAATTAAAACACTTGGTTATTCATTTTAATAAATCTTTTTACTTAGAAAGATTTGAACTTTTGAAGATTCCAGCTTACTTGTAAGTTTCTAAGGGTCAGGTCCTCTCCATTGTTGCTGGCCTAAGGCTTAGTTCACCATATAGCAATGTATATATTGACATATTTTCCCCTCGACTTTCTGTGATTCCCTACATCTCACCTTTCTTTGCAGACAAGCCATTTGAAATACCCTTCACTTATTTCACAGCCAATAAGTCTTTGAAATAATGTGTATTTTTGAGAGAAATCTTCTTATATCATTAGGCAGAAAATCTGACCTGCCATAGTTTTCAAAACAGCATAATTTCACTCTTCTCAATGATTAATCTGTTGTATTACACAACCTTTGAGTATTTAGCTTTCTCAATGACATGTACTTTACAAATGTTTTAGAGATCCTACCAGTCTTTGAAAACATCCTTGTTCCTTGTTCCAGTTCCAGTTTTATGTATATATTCTGCCTTGCACCTGATTATTCCAACATCTGATGGGTGGCCTTGGGAAACTAATTCTCATATTGATTGTTTTGGCTGATTGTCTCCCCTTGTAGCTGATTTCTTCATTATTGTGTAAATTTAGATCTTGAGCTCATGTTTAGCTAAACAGCTGACATTGTAAAAGGCTTAAGTGTGAACGCTCGTAAGCTTCAGGAGAAAGTCGGCAAAGATTTTTTTGTGTCCCTCCGATGAGTTGCCCGCAAGGACCCCATTTTTTAGAAGTGTTGGTCCAATACTCCCTCTAGAGGCAGGGGATTCAGACAGGGCTGCTTTGCAACCCCCGATCTGGGGCAGCGGCTGTGGTCGACCTGTGGTCAGGGCAGGAGCCTCTCCGCGTTGGTCCCAGTGACCCATCTGCCTGCGAACTTCGGTCACCTGGCAGGAAGGTACGATGCCCAGTCCTATGGTTAGCTGTGCAGCGAGGTGTACTGCGAGGACACGTTCCACACACACTTCAACAAAGAGGGCGGCCTGAGTGGAAATGTGAGTGTTTGGGAAGCTGTGCAGACAAAGAAGGCGCCCTTTGGCCTGGGCCAAATGCTTGTGACACTCCCCTGGTCCTGCCGGGCTCTGAGGGCCCTGCCCTGGGCCCCCTGCTCCCCTGCCCTTTGTTCAGTCACAGCAGAGATGGCCACACCCACTCCCTCAGTGAGGGCAGTGTTCCAACCTCCTTCAGCCCCACCCCCTCTCCGCAGGTTACCATGGACTACCGATGCTGCATTCTGAGGCCAGGGCGTTCCAAGAATGCCAAGGGCAGACATGATGACCTTCAATGATTTCCTCTTGTGTCAGTTTTGGTCAACTTTAGGAGCTAGGAAATGGTCCCCTTTACAGAAATGTTCTAATTTACTGGCATTTCATATATTCTCTGCTATAACATTGTCCTGATTCTTTCTGTATATTCTTTACATATGTTTATGTTTTCCTTAATCAAAGTGTGTCTTTTAAATCTTTTCAAAGAATATTCTTTGGACTTACTAAATCACCTCAATTTTATACGTTTTCTGTTGTATTAAGTTCTGCTCATATCTTTATTTATATTTTTTCTATGTTCTCAGGGTTTGTTGTTTGGATCATCTGATGTCAATTAAAACACTTGGTTATTCATTTTAATAAATCTTTTTACTTAGAAAGATTTGAACTTTTGAAGATTCCAGCTTACTTGTAAGTTTCTAAGGGTCAGGTCCTCTCCATTGTTGCTGGCCTAAGGCTTAGTTCACCATATAGCAATGTATATATTGACATATTTTCCCCTCGACTTTCTGTGATTCCCTACATCTCACCTTTCTTTGCAGACAAGCCATTTGAAATACCCTTCACTTATTTCACAGCCAATAAGTCTTTGAAATAATGTGTATTTTTGAGAGAAATCTTCTTATATCATTAGGCAGAAAATCTGACCTGCCATAGTTTTCAAAACAGCATAATTTCACTCTTCTCAATGATTAATCTGTTGTATTACACAACCTTTGAGTATTTAGCTTTATCAATGACATGTACTTTACAAATGTTTTAGAGATCCTACCAGTCTTTGAAAACATCCTTGTTCCTTGTTCCAGTTCCAGTTTTATGTATATATTCTGCCTTGCACCTGATTATTCCAACATCTGATGGGTGGCCTTGGGAAACTAATTCTCATATTGATTGTTTTGGCTGATTGTCTCCCCTTGTAGCTGATTTCTTCATTATTGTGTAAATTTAGATCTTGAGCTCATGTTTAGCTAAACAGCTGACATTGTAAAAGGCTTAAGTGTGAACGCTCGTAAGCTTCAGGAGAAAGTCGGCAAAGATTTTTTTGTGTCCCTCCGATGAGTTGCCCGCAAGGACCCCATTTTTTAGAAGTGTTGGTCCAATACTCCCTCTAGAGGCAGGGGATTCAGACAGGGCTGCTTTGCAACCCCCGATCTGGGGCAGCGGCTGTGGTCGACCTGTGGTCAGGGCAGGAGCCTCTCCGCGTTGGTCCCAGTGACCCATCTGCCTGCGAACTTCGGTCACCTGGCAGGAAGGTACGATGCCCAGTCCTATGGTTAGCTGTGCAGCGAGGTGTACTGCGAGGACACGTTCCACACACACTTCAACAAAGAGGGCGGCCTGAGTGGAAATGTGAGTGTTTGGGAAGCTGTGCAGACAAAGAAGGCGCCCTTTGGCCTGGGCCAAATGCTTGTGACACTCCCCTGGTCCTGCCGGGCTCTGAGGGCCCTGCCCTGGGCCCCCTGCTCCCCTGCCCTTTGTTCAGTCACAGCAGAGATGGCCACACCCACTCCCTCAGTGAGGGCAGTGTTCCAACCTCCTTCAGCCCCACCCCCTCTCCGCAGGTTACCATGGACTACCGATGCTGCATTCTGAGGCCAGGGCATTCCAAGAATGCCAAGGGCAGACATGATGACCTTCAATGATTTCCTCTTGTGTCAGTTTTGGTCAACTTTAGGAGCTAGGAAATGGTCCCCTTTACAGAAATGTTCTAATTTACTGGCATTTCATATATTCTCTGCTATAACATTGTCCTGATTCTTTCTGTATATTCTTTACATATGTTTATGTTTTCCTTAATCAAAGTGTGTCTTTTAAATCTTTTCAAAGAATATTCTTTGGACTTACTAAATCACCTCAATTTTATACGTTTTCTGTTGTATTAAGTTCTGCTCATATCTTTATTTATATTTTTTCTATGTTCTCAGGGTTTGTTGTTTGGATCATCTGATGTCAATTAAAACACTTGGTTATTCATTTTAATAAATCTTTTTACTTAGAAAGATTTGAACTTTTGAAGATTCCAGCTTACTTGTAAGTTTCTAAGGGTCAGGTCCTCTCCATTGTTGCTGGCCTAAGGCTTAGTTCACCATATAGCAATGTATATATTGACATATTTTCCCCTCGACTTTCTGTGATTCCCTACATCTCACCTTTCTTTGCAGACAAGCCATTTGAAATACCCTTCACTTATTTCACAGCCAATAAGTCTTTGAAATAATGTGTATTTTTGAGAGAAATCTTCTTATATCATTAGGCAGAAAATCTGACCTGCCATAGTTTTCAAAACAGCATAATTTCACTCTTCTCAATGATTAATCTGTTGTATTACACAACCTTTGAGTATTTAGCTTTCTCAATGACATGTACTTTACAAATGTTTTAGAGATCCTACCAGTCTTTGAAAACATCCTTGTTCCTTGTTCCAGTTCCAGTTTTATGTATATATTCTGCCTTGCACCTGATTATTCCAACATCTGATGGGTGGCCTTGGGAAACTAATTCTCATATTGATTGTTTTTGCTGATTGTCTCCCCTTGTAGCTGATTTCTTCATTATTGTGTAAATTTAGATCATGAGCTCATGTTTAGCTAAACAGCTGACATTGTAAAAGGCTTAAGTGTGAACGCTCGTAAGCTTCAGGAGAAAGTCGGCAAAGATTTTTTTGTGTCCCTCCGATGAGTTGCCCGCAAGGACCCCATTTTTTAGAAGTGTTGGTCCAATACTCCCTCTAGAGGCAGGGGATTCAGACAGGGCTGCTTTGCAACCCCCGATCTGGGGCAGCGGCTGTGGTCGACCTGTGGTCAGGGCAGGAGCCTCTCCGCGTTGGTCCCAGGGACCCATCTGCCTGCGAACTTCGGTCACCTGGCAGGAAGGTACGATGCCCAGTCCTATGGTTAGCTGTGCAGCGAGGTGTACTGCGAGGACACGTTCCACACACACTTCAACAAAGAGGGCGGCCTGAGTGGAAATGTGAGTGTTTGGGAAGCTGTGCAGACAAAGAAGGCGCCCTTTGGCCTGGGCCAAATGCTTGTGACACTCCCCTGGTCCTGCCGGGCTCTGAGGGCCCTGCCCTGGGCCCCCTGCTCCCCTGCCCTTTGTTCAGTCACAGCAGAGATGGCCACACCCACTCCCTCAGTGAGGGCAGTGTTCCAACCTCCTTCAGCCCCACCCCCTCTCCGCAGGTTACCATGGACTACCGATGCTGCATTCTGAGGCCAGGGCGTTCCAAGAATGCCAAGGGCAGACATGATGACCTTCAATGATTTCCTCTTGTGTCAGTTTTGGTCAACTTTAGGAGCTAGGAAATGGTCCCCTTTACAGAAATGTTCAAATTTACTGGCATTTCATATATTCTCTGCTATAACATTGTCCTGATTCTTTCTGTATATTCTTTACATATGTTTATGTTTTCCTTAATCAAAGTGTGTCTTTTAAATCTTTTCAAAGAATATTCTTTGGACTTACTAAATCACCTCAATTTTATACGTTTTCTGTTGTATTAAGTTCTGCTCATATCTTTATTTATATTTTTTTCTATGTTCTCAGGGTTTGTTGTTTGGATCATCTGATGTCAATTAAAACACTTGGTTGTTCATTTTAATAAATCTTTTTACTTATAAAGATTTGAACTTTTGAAGATTCCAGCTTACTTGTAAGTTTCTAAGGGTCAGGTCCTCTCCATTGTTGCTGGCCTAAGGCTTAGTTCACCATATAGCAATGTATATATTGACATATTTTCCCCTCGACTTTCTGTGATTCCCTACATCTCACCTTTCTTTGCAGACAAGCCATTTGAAATACCCTTCACTTATTTCACAGCCAATAAGTCTTTGAAATAATGTGTATTTTTGAGAGAAATCTTCTTATATCATTAGGCAGAAAATCTGACCTGCCATAGTTTTCAAAACAGCATAATTTCACTCTTCTCAATGATTAATCTGTTGTATTACACAACCTTTGAGTATTTAGCTTTCTCAATGACATGTACTTTACAAATGTTTTAGAGATCCTACCAGTCTTTGAAAACATCCTTGTTCCTTGTTCCAGTTCCAGTTTTATGTATATATTCTGCCTTGCACCTGATTATTCCAACATCTGATGGGTGGCCTTGGGAAACTAATTCTCATATTGATTGTTTTTGCTGATTGTCTCCCCTTGTAGCTGATTTCTTCATTATTGTGTAAATTTAGATCTTGAGCTCATGTTTAGCTAAACAGCTGCCATTGTAAAAGGCTTAAGTGTGAACGCTCGTAAGCTTCAGGAGAAAGTCGGCAAAGATTTTTTTGTGTCCCTCCGATGAGTTGCCCGCAAGGACCCCATTTTTTAGAAGTGTTGGTCCAATACTCCCTCTAGAGGCAGGGGATTCAGACAGGGCTGCTTTGCAACACCCGATCTGGGGCAGCGGCTGTGGTCGACCTGTGGTCAGGGCAGGAGCCTCTCCGCGTTGGTCCCAGTGACCCATCTGCCTGCGAACTTCGGTCACCTGGCAGGAAGGTACGATGCCCAGTCCTATGGTTAGCTGTGCAGCGAGGTGTACTGCGAGGACACGTTCCACACACACTTCAACAAAGAGGGCGGCCTGAGTGGAAATGTGAGTGTTTGGGAAGCTGTGCAGACAAAGAAGGCGCCCTTTGGCCTGGGCCAAATGCTTGTGACACTCCCCTGGTCCTGCTGGGCTCTGAGGGCCCTGCCCTGGGCCCCCTGCTCCCCTGCCCTTTGTTCAGTCACAGCAGAGATGGCCACACCCACTCCCTCAGTGAGGGCAGTGTTCCAACCTCCTTCAGCCCCACCCCCTCTCCGCAGGTTACCATGGACTACCGATGCTGCATTCTGAGGCCAGGGCGTTCCAAGAATGCCAAGGGCAGACATGATGACCTTCAATGATTTCCTCTTGTGTCAGTTTTGGTCAACTTTAGGAGCTAGGAAATGGTCCCCTTTACAGAAATGTTCTAATTTACTGGCATTTCATATATTCTCTGCTATAACATTGTCCTGATTCTTTCTGTATATTCTTTACATATGTTTATGTTTTCCTTAATCAAAGTGTGTCTTTTAAATCTTTTCAAAGAATATTCTTTGGACTTACTAAATCACCTCAATTTTATACGTTTTCTGTTGTATTAAGTTCTGCTCATATCTTTATTTATATTTTTTCTATGTTCTCAGGGTTTGTTGTTTGGATCATCTGATGTCAATTAAAACACTTGGTTATTCATTTTAATAAATCTTTTTACTTAGAAAGATTTGAACTTTTGAAGATTCCAGCTTACTTGTAAGTTTCTAAGGGTCAGGTCCTCTCCATTGTTGCTGGCCTAAGGCTTAGTTCACCATAGAGCAATGTATATATTGACATATTTTCCCCTCGACTTTCTGTGATTCCCTACATCTCACCTTTCTTTGCAGACAAGCCATTTGAAATACCCTTCACTTATTTCACAGCCAATAAGTCTTTGAAATAATGTGTATTTTTGAGAGAAATCTTCTTATATCATTAGGCAGAAAATCTGACCTGCCATAGTTTTCAAAACAGCATAATTTCACTCTTCTCAATGATTAATCTGTTGTATTACACAACCTTTGAGTATTTAGCTTTCTCAATGACATGTACTTTACAAATGTTTTAGAGATCCTACCAGTCTTTGAAAACATCCTTGTTCCTTGTTCCTGTTCCAGTTTTATGTATATATTCTGCCTTGCACCTGATTATTCCAACATCTGATGGGTGGCCTTGGGAAACTAATTCTCATATTGATTGTTTTTGCTGATTGTCTCCCCTTGTAGCTGATTTCTTCATTATTGTGTAAATTTAGATCATGAGCTCATGTTTAGCTAAACAGCTGACATTGTAAAAGGCTTAAGTGTGAACGCTCGTAAGCTTCAGGAGAAAGTCGGCAAAGATTTTTTTGTGTCCCTCCGATGAGTTGCCCGCAAGGCCCCCATTTTTTAGAAGTGTTGGTCCAATACTCCCTCTAGAGGCAGGGGATTCAGACAGGGCTGCTTTGCAACCCCCGATCTGGGGCAGCGGCTGTGGTCGACCTGTGGTCAGGGCAGGAGCCTCTCCGCGTTGGTCCCAGTGACCCATCTGCCTGCGAACTTCGGTCACCTGGCAGGAAGGTACGATGCCCAGTCCTATGGTTAGCTGTGCAGCGAGGTGTACTGCGAGGACACGTTCCACACACACTTCAACAAAGAGGGCGGCCTGAGTGGAAATGTGAGTGTTTGGGAAGCTGTGCAGACAAAGAAGGCGCCCTTTGGCCTGGGCCAAATGCTTGTGACACTCCCCTGGTCCTGCCGGGCTCTGAGGGCCCTGCCCTGGGCCCCCTGCTCCCCTGCCCTTTGTTCAGTCACAGCAGAGATGGCCACACCCACTCCCTCAGTGAGGGCAGTGTTCCAACCTCCTTCAGCCCCACCCCCTCTCCGCAGGTTACCATGGACTACCGATGCTGCATTCTGAGGCCAGGGCGTTCCAAGAATGCCAAGGGCAGACATGATGACCTTCAATGATTTCCTCTTGTGTCAGTTTTGGTCAACTTTAGGAGCTAGGAAATGGTCCCCTTTACAGAAATGTTCAAATTTACTGGCATTTCATATATTCTCTGCTATAACATTGTCCTGATTCTTTCTGTATATTCTTTACATATGTTTATGTTTTCCTTAATCAAAGTGTGTCTTTTAAATCTTTTCAAAGAATATTCTTTGGACTTACTAAATCACCTCAATTTTATACGTTTTCTGTTGTATTAAGTTCTGCTCATATCTTTATTTATATTTTTTCTATGTTCTCAGGGTTTGTTGTTTGGATCATCTGATGTCAATTAAAACACTTGGTTATTCATTTTAATAAATCTTTTTACTTATAAAGATTTGAACTTTTGAAGATTCCAGCTTACTTGTAAGTTTCTAAGGGTCAGGTCCTCTCCATTGTTGCTGGCCTAAGGCTTAGTTCACCATATAGCAATGTATATATTGACATATTTTCCCCTCGACTTTCTGTGATTCCCTACATCTCACCTTTCTTTGCAGACAAGCCATTTGAAATACCCTTCACTTATTTCACAGCCAATAAGTCTTTGAAATAATGTGTATTTTTGAGAGAAATCTTCTTATATCATTAGGCAGAAAATCTGACCTGCCATAGTTTTCAAAACAGCATAATTTCACTCTTCTCAATGATTAATCTGTTGTATTCCACAACCTTTGAGTATTTAGCTTTATCAATGACATGTACTTTACAAATGTTTTAGAGATCCTACCAGTCTTTGAAAACATCCTTGTTCCTTGTTCCAGTTCCAGTTTTATGTATATATTCTGCCTTGCACCTGATTATTCCAACATCTGATGGGTGGCCTTGGGAAACTAATTCTCATATTGATTGTTTTTGCTGATTGTCTCCCCTTGTAGCTGATTTCTTCATTATTGTGTAAATTTAGATCATGAGCTCATGTTTAGCTAAACAGCTGACATTGTAAAAGGCTTAAGTGTGAACGCTCGTAAGCTTCAGGAGAAAGTCGGCAAAGATTTTTTTGTGTCCCTCCGATGAGTTGCCCGCAAGGACCCCATTTTTTAGAAGTGTTGGTCCAATACTCCCTCTAGAGGCAGGGGATTCAGACAGGGCTGCTTTGCAACCCCCGATCTGGGGCAGCGGCTGTGGTCGACCTGTGGTCAGGGCAGGAGCCTCTCCGCGTTGGTCCCAGGGACCCATCTGCCTGCGAACTTCGGTCACCTGGCAGGAAGGTACGATGCCCAGTCCTATGGTTAGCTGTGCAGCGAGGTGTACTGCGAGGACACGTTCCACACACACTTCAACAAAGAGGGCGGCCTGAGTGGAAATGTGAGTGTTTGGGAAGCTGTGCGGACAAAGAAGGCGCCCTTTGGCCTGGGCCAAATGCTTGTGACACACCCCTGGGCCTGCCGGCCTCTGAGGGCCCTGCCCTGGGCCCCCTGCTCCCCTGCCCTTTGTTCAGTCACAGCAGAGATGGCCACACCCACTCCCTCAGTGAGGGCAGTGTTCCAACCTCCTTCAGCCCCGCCCCCTCTCCGCAGGTTACCATGGACTACCGATGCTGCATTCTGAGGCCAGGGCGTTCCGAGAATGCCAAGGGCAGACATGATGACCTTCAATGATTTCCTCTTGTGTCAGTTTTGGTCAACTTTAGGAGCTAGGAAATGGTCCCCTTTAACAGAAATGTTCAACTTTACTGGCATTTCATATATTCTCTGCTATAACATTGTCCTGATTCTTTCTGTATATTCTTTACTTATGTTTTTGTTTTCCTTAATCAAAGTGTGTCTTTTAAATCTTTTCAAAGAATATTCTTTGGACTTACTAAATCACCTCAATTTTATACGTTTTCTGTTGTATTAAGTTCTGCTCATATCTTTATTTATATTTTTTCTATGTTCTCAGGGTTTGTTGTTTTGATCATCTGATGTCAATTAAAACACTTGGTTATTCATTTTAATAAAACTTTTTACTTATAAAGATTTGAACTTTTGAAGATTCCAGCTTACTTGTAAGTTTCTAAGGGTCAGGTCCTCTCCATTTTTGCTGGCCTAGGGCTTAGTTCACCATATAGCAATGTATATATTGACATATTTTCCCCTCGACTTTCTGTGATTCCCTACATCTCACCTTTCTTTGCAGACAAGCCATTTGAAATACCCTTAACTTATTTCACAGCCAATAAGTCTTTGAAATAATGTGTATTTTTGAGAGAAATCTTCTTATATCATTAGGCAGAAAATCTGACCTGCCATAGTTTTCAAAACAGCATAATTTCACTCTTCTCAATGATTAATCTGTTGTATTACACAACCTTTGAGTATTTAGCTTTATCAATGACATGTACTTTACAAATGTTTTAGAGATCCTACCAGTCTTTGAAAACATCCTTGTTCCTTGTTCCAGTTCCAGTTTTATGTATATATTCTGCCTTGCACCTGATTATTCCAACATCTGATGGGTGGCCTTGGGAAACTAATTCTCATATTGATTGTTTTTGCTGATTGTCTCCCCTTGTAGCTGATTTCTTCATTATTGTGTAAATTTAGATCATGAGCTCATGTTTAGCTAAACAGCTGACATTGTAAAAGGCTTAAGTGTGAACGCTCGTAAGCTTCAGGAGAAAGTCGGCAAAGATTTATTTGTGTCCCTCCGATGAGTTGCCCGCAAGGACCCCATTTTTTAGAAGTGTTGGTCCAATACTCCCTCTACAGGCAGGGGATTCAGACAGGGCTGCTTTGCAACCCCCGATCTGGGGCAGCGGCTGTGGTCGACCTGTGGTCAGGGCAGGAGACTCTCCGCGTTGGTCCCAGTGACCCATCTGCCTGCGAACTTCGGTCACCTGGCAGGAAGGTACGATGCCCAGTCCTATGGTTAGCTGTGCAGCGAGGTGTGCTGCGAGGACACGTTCCACACACACTTCAACAAAGAGGGCGGCCTGAGTGGAAATGTGAGTGTTTGGGAAGCTGTGCAGACAAAGAAGGCGCCCTTTGGCCTGGGCCAAATGCTTGTGACACTCCCCTTGTCCTGCCGGGCTCTGAGGGCCCTGCCCTGGGCCCCCTGCTCCCCTGCCCTTTGTTCAGTCACAACAGAGATGGCCACACCCACTCCCTCAGTGAGGGCAGTGTTCCAACCTCCTTCAGCCCCACCCCCTCTCCGCAGGTTACCATGGACTACCGATGCTGCATTCTGAGGCCAGGGCGTTCCAAGAATGCCAAGGGCAGACATGATGACCTTCAATGATTGCCTCTTGTGTCAGTTTTGGTCAACTTTAGGAGCTAGGAAATGGTCCCCTTTACAGAAATGTTCAAATTTACTGGCATTTCATATATTCTCTGCTATAACATTGTCCTGGTTCTTTCTGTATATTCTTTACATATGTTTATGTTTTCCTTAATCAAAGTGTGTCTTTTAAATCTTTTCAAAGAATATTCTTTGGACTTACTAAATCACCTCAATTTTATACGTTTTCTGTTGTATTAAGTTCTGCTCATATCTTTATTTATATTTTTTCTATGTTCTCAGGGTTTGTTGTTTTGATCATCTGATGTCAATTAAAACACTTGGTTATTCATTTTAATAAACCTTTTTACTTAGAAAGATTTGAACTTTTGAAGATTCCAGCTTACTTGTAAGTTTCTAAGGGTCATGTCCTCTCCATTGTTGCTGGCCTAAGGCTTAGTTCACCATATAGCAATGTATATATTGACATATTTTCCCCTCGACTTTCTGTGATTCCCTACATCTCACCTTTCTTTGCAGACAAGCCATTTGAAATACCCTTAACTTA
The DNA here is from genome assembly GCF_949752795.1 of Hyperoodon ampullatus. Classification (NCBI taxonomy): domain Eukaryota; kingdom Metazoa; phylum Chordata; class Mammalia; order Artiodactyla; family Ziphiidae; genus Hyperoodon; species Hyperoodon ampullatus. The sequence goes on along the minus strand of NW_027640820.1, from coordinate 8,181 downwards.
TTTCACAGCCAATAAGTCTTTGAAATAATGTGTATTTTTGAGAGAAATCTTCTTATATCATTAGGCAGAAAATCTGACCTGCCATAGTTTTCAAAACAGCATAATTTCACTCTTCTCAATGATTAATCTGTTGTATTACACAACCTTTGAGTATTTAGCTTTATCAATGACATGTACTTTACAAATGTTTTAGAGATCCTATCAGTCTTAGTAAACATCCTTGTTCCTTGTTTCAGTTCCAGTTTTATGTATATTTTCTGCATTGCACCTGATTATTCCAACATCTGATGGATGGCCTTGGGAAACTAATTCTCATATTGATTGTTTTTGCTGATTGTCTCCCCTTGTAGCTGATTTCTTCATTATTGTGTAAATTTAGATCATGAGCTCATGTTTAGCTATACAGCTGACATTGTAACAGGCTTAAGTGTGAACGCTCGTAAGCTTCAGGAGAAAGTCGGCAAAGATTTTTTTGTGTCCCTCCAATGAGTTGCCCGCAAGGACCCCATTTTTTAGAAGTGTTGGTCCAATACTCCCTCTAGAGGCAGGGGATTCAGACAGGGCTGCTTTGCGGCCCCCGATCGGGGGCAGCGGCTGTGGTCGACCTGTGGTCAGGGCAGGAGCCTCTCCGCGTTGGTCCCAGGGACCCATCTGCCTGCGAACTTCGGTCACCTGGCAGGAAGGTACGATGCCCAGTCCTATGGTTAGCTGTGCAGCGAGGTGTACTGCGAGGACATGTTCCACACACACTTCAACAAAGAGGGCGGCCTGAGTGGAAAGGTGAGTGTTTGGGAAGCTGTGCGGACAAAGAAGGCGCCCTTTGGCCTGGGCCAAATGCTTGTGACACACCCCTGGGCCTGCCGGCCTCTGAGGGCCCTGCCCTGGGCCCCCTGCTCCCCTGCCCTTTGTTCAGTCACAGCAGAGATGGCCACACCCACTCCCTCAGTGAGGGCAGTGTTCCAACCTCCTTCAGCCCCGCCCCCTCTCCGCAGGTTACCATGGACTACCGATGCTGCATTCTGAGGCCAGGGCGTTCCGAGAATGCCAAGGGCAGACATGATGACCTTCAATGATTTCCTCTTGTGTCAGTTTTGGTCAACTTTAGGAGCTAGGAAATGGTCCCCTTTAACAGAAATGTTCAACTTTACTGGCATTTCATATATTCTCTGCTATAACATTGTCCTGATTCTTTCTGTATATTCTTTACTTATGTTTTTGTTTTCCTTAATCAAAGTGTGTCTTTTAAATCTTTTCAAAGAATATTCTTTGGACTTACTAAATCACCTCAATTTTATACGTTTTCTGTTGTATTAAGTTCTGCTCATATCTTTATTTATATTTTTTCTATGTTCTCAGGGTTTGTTGTTTTGATCATCTGATGTCAATTAAAACACTTGGTTATTCATTTTAATAAAACTTTTTACTTATAAAGATTTGAACTTTTGAAGATTCCAGCTTACTTGTAAGTTTCTAAGGGTCAGGTCCTCTCCATTGTTGCTGGCCTAGGGCTTAGTTCACCATATAGCAATGTATATATTGACATATTTTCCCCTCGACTTTCTGTGATTCCCTACATCTCACCTTTCTTTGCAGACAAGCCATTTGAAATACCCTTCACTTATTTCACAGCCAATAAGTCTTTGAAATAATGTGTATTTTTGAGAGAAATCTTCTTATATCATTAGGCAGAAAATCTGACCTGCCATAGTTTTCAAAACAGCATAATTTCACTCTTCTCAATGATTAATCTGTTGTATTACACAACCTTTGAGTATTTAGCTTTATCAATGACATGTACTTTACAAATGTTTTAGAGATCCTACCAGTCTTTGAAAACATCCTTGTTCCTTGTTCCAGTTCCAGTTTTATGTATATATTCTGCCTTGCACCTGATTATTCCAACATCTGATGGGTGGCCTTGGGAAACTAATTCTCATATTGATTGTTTTTGCTGATTGTCTCCCCTTGTAGCTGATTTCTTCATTATTGTGTAAATTTAGATCATGAGCTCATGTTTAGCTAAACAGCTGACATTGTAAAAGGCTTAAGTGTGAACGCTCGTAAGCTTCAGGAGAAAGTCGGCAAAGATTTATTTGTGTCCCTCCGATGAGTTGCCCGCAAGGACCCCATTTTTTAGAAGTGTTGGTCCAATACTCCCTCTACAGGCAGGGGATTCAGACAGGGCTGCTTTGCAACCCCCGATCTGGGGCAGCGGCTGTGGTCGACCTGTGGTCAGGGCAGGAGACTCTCCGCATTGGTCCCAGTGACCCATCTGCCTGCGAACTTCGGTCACCTGGCAGGAAGGTACGATGGCCAGTCCTATGGTTAGCTGTGCAGCGAGGTGTGCTGCGAGGACACGTTCCACACACACTTCAACAAAGAGGGCGGCCTGAGTGGAAATGTGAGTGTTTGGGAAGCTGTGCAGACAAAGAAGGCGCCCTTTGGCCTGGGCCAAATGCTTGTGACACTCCCCTTGTCCTGCCGGGCTCTGAGGGCCCTGCCCTGGGCCCCCTGCTCCCCTGCCCTTTGTTCAGTCACAACAGAGATGGCCACACCCACTCCCTCAGTGAGGGCAGTGTTCCAACCTCCTTCAGCCCCACCCCCTCTCCGCAGGTTACCATGGACTACCGATGCTGCATTCTGAGGCCAGGGCGTTCCAAGAATGCCAAGGGCAGACATGATGACCTTCAATGATTTCCTCTTGTGTCAGTTTTGGTCAACTTTAGGAGCTAGGAAATGGTCCCCTTTACAGAAATGTTCAAATTTACTGGCATTTCATATATTCTCTGCTATAACATTGTCCTGGTTCTTTCTGTATATTCTTTACATATGTTTATGTTTTCCTTAATCAAAGTGTGTCTTTTAAATCTTTTCAAAGAATATTCTTTGGACTTACTAAATCACCTCAATTTTATACGTTTTCTGTTGTATTAAGTTCTGCTCATATCTTTATTTATATTTTTTCTATGTTCTCAGGGTTTGTTGTTTTGATCATCTGATGTCAATTAAAACACTTGGTTATTCATTTTAATAAACCTTTTTACTTAGAAAGATTTGAACTTTTGAAGATTCCAGCTTACTTGTAAGTTTCTAAGGGTCATGTCCTCTCCATTGTTGCTGGCCTAAGGCTTAGTTCACCATATAGCAATGTATATATTGACATATTTTCCCCTCGACTTTCTGTGATTCCCTACATCTCACCTTTCTTTGCAGACAAGCCATTTGAAATACCCTTAACTTATTTCACAGCCAATAAGTCTTTGAAATAATGTGTATTTTTGAGAGAAATCTTCTTATATCATTAGGCAGAAAATCTGACCTGCCATAGTTTTCAAAACAGCATAATTTCACTCTTCTCAATGATTAATCTGTTGTATTACACAACCTTTGAGTATTTAGCTTTATCAATGACATGTACTTTACAAATGTTTTAGAGATCCTATCAGTCTTAGTAAACATCCTTGTTCCTTGTTTCAGTTCCAGTTTTATGTATATTTTCTGCATTGCACCTGATTATTCCAACATCTGATGGATGGCCTTGGGAAACTAATTCTCATATTGATTGTTTTTGCTGATTGTCTCCCCTTGTAGCTGATTTCTTCATTATTGTGTAAATTTAGATCATGAGCTCATGTTTAGCTATACAGCTGACATTGTAACAGGCTTAAGTGTGAACGCTCGTAAGCTTCAGGAGAAAGTCGGCAAAGATTTTTTTGTGTCCCTCCGATGAGTTGCCCGCAAGGACCCCATTTTTTAGAAGTGTTGGTCCAATACTCCCTCTAGAGGCAGGGGATTCAGACAGGGCTGCTTTGCGGCCCCCGATCGGGGGCAGCGGCTGTGGTCGACCTGTGGTCAGGGCAGGAGCCTCTCCGCGTTGGTCCCAGGGACCCATCTGCCTGCGAACTTCGGTCACCTGGCAGGAAGGTACGATGCCCAGTCCTATGGTTAGCTGTGCAGCGAGGTGTACTGCGAGGACACGTTCCACACACACTTCAACAAAGAGGGCGGCCTGAGTGGAAATGTGAGTGTTTGGGAAGCTGTGCAGACAAAGAAGGCGCCCTTTGGCCTGGGCCAAATGCTTGTGACACTCCCCTGGTCCTGCCGGGCTCTGAGGGCCCTGCCCTGGGCCCCCTGCTCCCCTGCCCTTTGTTCAGTCACAGCAGAGATGGCCACACCCACTCCCTCAGTGAGGGCAGTGTTCCAACCTCCTTCAGCCCCACCCCCTCTCCGCAGGTTACCATGGACTACCGATGCTGCATTCTGAGGCCAGGGCGTTCCAAGAATGCCAAGGGCAGACATGATGACCTTCAATGATTTCCTCTTGTGTCAGTTTTGGTCAACTTTAGGAGCTAGGAAATGGTCCCCTTTACAGAAATGTTCAAATTTACTGGCATTTCATATATTCTCTGCTATAACATTGTCCTGATTCTTTCTGTATATTCTTTACATATGTTTATGTTTTCCTTAATCAAAGTGTGTCTTTTAAATCTTTTCAAAGAATATTCTTTGGACTTACTAAATCACCTCAATTTTATACGTTTTCTGTTGTATTAAGTTCTGCTCATATCTTTATTTATATTTTTTCTATGTTCTCAGGGTTTGTTGTTTGGATCATCTGATGTCAATTAAAACACTTGGTTATTCATTTTAATAAATCTTTTTACTTATAAAGATTTGAACTTTTGAAGATTCCAGCTTACTTGTAAGTTTCTAAGGGTCAGGTCCTCTCCATTGTTGCTGGCCTAAGGCTTAGTTCACCATATAGCAATGTATATATTGACATATTTTCCCCTCGACTTTCTGTGATTCCCTACATCTCACCTTTCTTTGCAGACAAGCCATTTGAAATACCCTTCACTTATTTCACAGCCAATAAGTCTTTGAAATAATGTGTATTTTTGAGAGAAATCTTCTTATATCATTAGGCAGAAAATCTGACCTGCCATAGTTTTCAAAACAGCATAATTTCACTCTTCTCAATGATTAATCTGTTGTATTACACAACCTTTGAGTATTTAGCTTTATCAATGACATGTACTTTACAAATGTTTTAGAGATCCTACCAGTCTTTGAAAACATCCTTGTTCCTTGTTCCAGTTCCAGTTTTATGTATATATTCTGCCTTGCACCTGATTATTCCAACATCTGATGGGTGGCCTTGGGAAACTAATTCTCATATTGATTGTTTTTGCTGATTGTCTCCCCTTGTAGCTGATTTCTTCATTATTGTGTAAATTTAGATCATGAGCTCATGTTTAGCTAAACAGCTGACATTGTAAAAGGCTTAAGTGTGAACGCTCGTAAGCTTCAGGAGAAAGTCGGCAAAGATTTTTTTGTGTCCCTCCGATGAGTTGCCCGCAAGGACCCCATTTTTTAGAAGTGTTGGTCCAATACTCCCTCTAGAGGCAGGGGATTCAGACAGGGCTGCTTTGCAACCCCCGATCTGGGGCAGCGGCTGTGGTCGACCTGTGGTCAGGGCAGGAGCCTCTCCGCGTTGGTCCCAGTGACCCATCTGCCTGCGAACTTCGGTCACCTGGCAGGAAGGTACGATGCCCAGTCCTATGGTTAGCTGTGCAGCGAGGTGTACTGCGAGGACACGTTCCACACACACTTCAACAAAGAGGGCGGCCTGAGTGGAAATGTGAGTGTTTGGGAAGCTGTGCAGACAAAGAAGGCGCCCTTTGGCCTGGGCCAAATGCTTGTGACACTCCCCTGGTCCTGCCGGGCTCTGAGGGCCCTGCCCTGGGCCCCCTGCTCCCCTGCCCTTTGTTCAGTCACAGCAGAGATGGCCACACCCACTCCCTCAGTGAGGGCAGTGTTCCAACCTCCTTCAGCCCCGCCCCCTCTCCGCAGGTTACCATGGACTACCGATGCTGCATTCTGAGGCCAGGGCGTTCCAAGAATGCCAAGGGCAGACATGATGACCTTCAATGATTTGCTCTTGTGTCAGTTTTGGTCAACTTTAGGAGCTAGGAAATGGTCCCCTTTTTCAGAAATGTTCAAATTTACTGGCATTTCATATATTCTCTGCTATAACATTGTCCTGATTCTTTCTGTATATTCTTTACATATGTTTATGTTTTCCTTAATCAAAGTGTGTCTTTTAAATCTTTTCAAAGAATATTCTTTGGACTTACTAAATCACCTCAATTTTATACGTTTTCTGTTGTATTAAGTTCTGCTCATATCTTTATTTATATTTTTTCTATGTTCTCAGGGTTTGTTGTTTGGATCATCTGATGTCAATTAAAACACTTGGTTATTCATTTTAATAAATCTTTTTACTTATAAAGATTTGAACTTTTGAAGATTCCAGCTTACTTGTAAGTTTCTAAGGGTCAGGTCCTCTCCATTGTTGCTGGCCTAAGGCTTAGTTCACCATATAGCAATGTATATATTGACATATTTTCCCCTCGACTTTCTGTGATTCCCTACATCTCACCTTTCTTTGCAGACAAGCCATTTGAAATACCCTTCACTTATTTCACAGCCAATAAGTCTTTGAAATAATGTGTATTTTTGAGAGAAATCTTCTTATATCATTAGGCAGAAAATCTGACCTGCCATAGTTTTCAAAACAGCATAATTTCACTCTTCTCAATGATTAATCTGTTGTATTACACAACCTTTGAGTATTTAGCTTTATCAATGACATGTACTTTACAAATGTTTTAGAGATCCTACCAGTCTTTGAAAACATCCTTGTTCCTTGTTCCAGTTCCAGTTTTATGTATATATTCTGCCTTGCACCTGATTATTCCAACATCTGATGGGTGGCCTTGGGAAACTAATTCTCATATGGATTGTTTTTGCTGATTGTCTCCCCTTGTAGCTGATTTCTTCATTATTGTGTAAATTTAGATCATGATCTCATGTTTAGCTAAACAGCTGACATTGTAAAAGGCTTAAGTGTGAACGCTCGTAAGCTTCAGGAGAAAGTCGGCAAAGATTTTTTTGTGTCCCTCCGATGAGTTGCCCGCAAGGACCCCATTTTTTAGAAGTGTTGGTCCAATACTCCCTCTAGAGGCAGGGGATTCAGACAGGGCTGCTTTGCAACCCCCGATCTGGGGCAGCGGCTGTGGTCGACCTGTGGTCAGGGCAGGAGCCTCTCCGCGTTGGTCCCAGTGACCCATCTGCCTGCGAACTTCGGTCACCTGGCAGGAAGGTACGATGCCCAGTCCTATGGTTAGCTGTGCAGCGAGGTGTACTGCGAGGACACGTTCCACACACACTTCAACAAAGAGGGCGGCCTGAGTGGAAATGTGAGTGTTTGGGAAGCTGTGCAGACAAAGAAGGCGCCCTTTGGCCTGGGCCAAATGCTTGTGACACTCCCCTGGTCCTGCCGGGCTCTGAGGGCCCTGCCCTGGGCCCCCTGCTCCCCTGCCCTTTGTTCAGTCACAGCAGAGATGGCCACACCCACTCCCTCAGTGAGGGCAGTGTTCCAACCTCCTTCAGCCCCACCCCCTCTCCGCAGGTTACCATGGACTACCGATGCTGCATTCTGAGGCCAGGGCGTTCCAAGAATGCCAAGGGCAGACATGATGACCTTCAATGATTTCCTCTTGTGTCAGTTTTGGTCAACTTTAGGAGCTAGGAAATGGTCCCCTTTACAGAAATGTTCAAATTTACTGGCATTTCATATATTCTCTGCTATAACATTGTCCTGATTCTTTCTGTATATTCTTTACATATGTTTATGTTTTCCTTAATCAAAGTGTGTCTTTTAAATCTTTTCAAAGAATATTCTTTGGACTTACTAAATCACCTCAATTTTATACGTTTTCTGTTGTATTAAGTTCTGCTCATATCTTTATTTATATTTTTTCTATGTTCTCAGGGTTTGTTGTTTGGATCATCTGATGTCAATTAAAACACTTGGTTATTCATTTTAATAAATCTTTTTACTTATAAAGATTTGAACTTTTGAAGATTCCAGCTTACTTGTAAGTTTCTAAGGGTCAGGTCCTCTCCATTGTTGCTGGCCTAAGGCTTAGTTCACCATATAGCAATGTATATATTGACATATTTTCCCCTCGACTTTCTGTGATTCCCTACATCTCACCTTTCTTTGCAGACAAGCCATTTGAAATACCCTTCACTTTTTTCACAGCCAATAAGTCTTTGAAATAATGTGTATTTTTGAGAGAAATCTTCTTATATCATTAGGCAGAAAATCTGACC